>NW_010973368.1:5838456-5917730 GCF_000737465.1 Haliaeetus leucocephalus | reverse complement strand
CCCCGGAGCAGCCCCTGGAGAAACGCGCCCGCGCCGTCCATGCGGGGACGGGACGTGCCCGCTTCCCACGGGTACCTCCTCGCACGGCGCGGTCCCGCTCTGCCGGGCAGGGGCGGCCCTCCCCGGGCGCGGAGCCGGAGGAGCCGCGGGGACAGGAGCCGGGCGGGACGCGTGCGGCTGGGAGAGGGAGAGGGAGCGGGAGCGGAGCGGGGCGGGGGAGCGCAGCCCGTACTCGGCCCTCTGCGATGCCACAGGGACGCGCTTAACACCGTCCCGCCGCGCCGCGCCGCCCCGTCCTAGTGCTCGTCCTGTGGCCGCAGCTGCACAGGAGCAAAGTGAGAACCAGGAATGACTGCGCTCATTAAACTTCCACACCGCTTTTACAGTTGTTTTGGTTTGGTTTTAATGCTCCTGCAACAATAGGCTGAGTCCAAACATATATTTGCACTTACTCCTTGGAGAGTGAAGACTGCAGCCAGAGTTTTCAGCGCATAAATTAATAAATAAATGCGGTAGCGTTGTCTAGGAATCTATCGCCTATCAATTTGCATGGCAAAAAGCCCCGGCCACACTGGGGAAGCCAGGCACCAACGGTGAAGTGACTTATGCAAGATCACTCAGGGAGTCGAACAGGAGCCAGGAGCCCCAGGACTCTCCTTGCACTGCACTGCCTCCCTCTCCTTCGTTTATTCATTCAAACCGGAATAAATTGTTTATGACTGTAAGCTTCCTCGTTCTCCCCTCTAGATCCATGTTTGTAGGTGTGCACACACACACCTCGGAAACCTGCTTAAGTATTTCCCTAACGCAGAGATGCAATGTTTTTGGTCATTGATCTCAATTTGGTGCAACACGTCAGTAACTTGTAATGATCAGCCCGAGTTGCACACCTACTACTTCTAGCTGAGCCTGACATGCTTGTAATTTGTTTTCTAGTAACTTATAGTTTAAGTGATCTAAATCAGCAGCCAGAGCAGTCAGAAATACCTCAGTGTTTTGCTGGGTTTAATCAACGGTTATGGATGGTAAAGCTGGAAAGCAAGAATGTTGCTTTCAAATTTATCTAATATATGCCACCTGAGAATCTCAGTGCTTTAAAATCTTTTATTAATGAAGCCATTCAACAGCTTTAGGTATTACTTTGCCATTCTGCAGATAAGGAAACAGAGGGCTCAGAGGTTTTGAGCCAGTAAGTGACTGATAGACATGGGAACTGAACAGAACAGACACCGAGATTCTTGATCCTACCCAGTACATGCTGTTAGTATAAATGTTTGACTGATTTGGTCGCCATTTGTTAGCCTTAGTATCAGCCTTCCTCACAACGGGGCACACAGCTGGAGACAGGGGTGAGTAACCTGTGGTGCAGGTGCCTGCTGGCTGGCAGATTTGCAGTGCCACGCACAGGGCACAGAGCAGTTTTTATCTGTGCAAGACAACTGTTCCTGGCCCTGAGTTTTGTTGAGGAAACTGGACTTGCTGCCATATATGTGGTGGGATACCCAGAAGAATCCTGTCTTTGAAAGGAAGCCTGCCCTGGCTTCTAACTGTACTTGGGAGAAGAGGGGGAATATAACCTGGCATATCACTCTTGAAAGGCTGCCGACCCACGAGGATGCTGCTGGCATCCACCTTGAATCCCCTGGCATACAAGTTCTGACTTTCACCCAATACACAGACAAAATACTCTGAAATATTTATGGTGTGGTTAAACTGTAGGGGGCTTGATTTAGATGAAAGGGGGGAGGATGTGTATTAAATACACATCACTGAATACCTTATTTGTAAAATACAGGAAATCTGTTCTGAATAAATTTCAGATCCTGCTAGCTACCAGCAATGCAAGAAAGATCTGCCTCCTGTCATTTTACTTTCTTTTTCTCTGGCGACAGCATTACAAAAAGGACAGGACATAGCACACATTACAGGATCAATCACTTAAAAAGGGACTCCAGATCTAAACACTGAGGACTCAATGCTGCTTCTCCAGAAGGCAGTGGTGGAAAACTCATTCATTTGCATGGAAAATGGATGTGGTTTAGGAAGCACAATTCTAGAGGGAAAGGCAGGGGAACTGCATGGGTACACTCCTTGCCGCTTTCCTGCAACTACTTGCCCTGTTGCTGAAAGAGAAAAAACACAAGAGGGATTTTGTTGACTAAACTCTGGTAGCATCCTTGGGCTCTTAATTCCCCTTTAACAGTTCAACAGACCACATCCTCTCCTCTTCTCTGTACTTGAGCTGCTGTTCATGCTGGCCACATCTTGGGCTGCTGCAGGAGGCAGAGCCCTCAATGGACAATAAATTACCAAGCTCCAAAACAAATCACGGATCCTTTCCTCATTTGATCTGCCACTAACCCTTCCTCACATACAGAGGTACCAGCTTAGGCGCAGGGGACATACAAAAGAGATGAGCATCACTTCAACCTGCCCTGGCCAGAGAGGAAATGCCTGGGAGTCCCTGAACAACAGAAACAGAGAGCTACTGTGTGTTGTCCCTGTGCTGGGGATTCGTCCTGTCTAAGTTCTGCCTACCAAACTTCCTTCACCACAAACCATTGGGTAAGCTGCCTTAGGCAAAAAGGAGAAGGGCCAAGAAAGCCAAACTGTAGGAGCACAACATAAAATAAAAATAAATAAATAAAAGGAAAACTGGGAAGCTGGCTATAAATAACATCATAGGGTTCTGGTGACACCATAAAGTACTGGAACTTCACTCTGCCTTGCTTTATTAGGTGTCGGTGGATGTATTTACTGCCCTGTAATTCACAGGTGACTCATTTATTTAGCAGCACCACTGCAGAACGAGGGCAGATTTCAATTGCGGTTTCCCCTCTTGGGTGGCAAGGGGAAGTTTATAGTCAGAAGTGAAGTTTCAACAACATTCCCACCAGATTTACTCCAAAAGAGGCATTGTTATTTTCCTATTAGTTTAGTTCATCTAGGTAAACATACAGTCTTTCTAAATGTCTTTGCATCTTCAGAACTGAGATGGGTGCCTTAAAGGATAATGGTTCCCATCATAAGTTGCTCCCTGCAGGTATGAGAAAAGTAGTCTTATTTCTTCATAGCTGTTTCTTTCACTAAAAGAGCAGAGGGCCACCATATTCTGCAGAAATGAGAAATAATAAAGCAATTGTTTCTGAGTTTTAGAATCCCAGAGAGCCAGCTGGCTTCAAGCCCAGGAAAAGTTTGTACTTTACCTTATTTGTGTCAGCAAGTACAACTCTCTCTATATTTCCTGTTAAACCTTAGCTGTTAATTACTTTGCTGCACTCGGAACTGAAAAAGTCATCTCTGCTCTGAAATCACAGATCTCTCAAACTGGATCCAAAGGGGAGTCTCCATTAGCTTTTAGCAATACAGGGTGACTTCCAGAGGGACAACAGCTCTGGCTCCACCCAGTAGAGGCTAACGAGGTATAGCATTAGCCAGTGCATTGCTACATAATAAGGCTAAGAGAATAAGGTCAGCTAGAACAGTCTGTCACCCAAAGCTTTTCTCAGACTGAACTGTTTCTCTCAAGGTTCAAAACAGTCCCATTCTTTTTTTTTTTTTTAAATGTACTTTTCCAAGAACAAGAAGGAGGGTGAGAACAGGTTCCACTTATGATCTTAAAATAGAGTCTTAAATAAAATAAAAGAAACCAGAGGGGATTGCATGCTGTAGAGAACTCAGGACTAGCATATAGGCACCTTTGTCTTTAGCAAGCTACTTCAAATACTGCTGAGGACAGCAGTGACCAAAAAGCTGGTAAGTTCCTCAGCACTGCCAGCAGAATTAACTGCTCTGAGACTAGTCCCTGCTGCCCCACTGTCCTTGTCATCACTGCCTCTCTGCAGGCAGCCTCGAGAGGCAGGTAAGACCCAACAGCACCAAAGAATTACCAGTGTCTGCTCATCCAGTGGGAAAGGGGAGGGTTGCTCCAGGACAGGGCTGAAAGACCACGCACACGGCTGCTGCTATGCAGTACTTTCTACGTGTATAACTAACTCGCTGCAGTCTCTGTAGTTCTGTTTTATTCTGTACCTTTGAAAAACAGAGCAATCGATTATCAGGGCTGGTGTAAGTCCAGTTATCTACAAAAGTTGAGACATATGCCTAGAACATTACCAGTGACATAGGGCAGGTCTAATTCTCTTTTCAGCTCAGCTCCAAGGGACCACAGTTTGCTACAAGCAACAAATACAGAAGCTTTGGAGACTAGTTTTGTTCTCATTGATGTCAGCATGGGTAAAATCAACACAGCCAGTGGACTGACATCAGTGAAGGGAGATCTGGCCCTTGATGTTCATTTATGAGAAGAGAAATGCAAGCTGATTACAACCAGTTAGCCTGGGCTAGCAGTAAGTTACCCAAAAGCAACAGTAACCACTGGGAGCTTTGACAGAAGATGAGGGACACAAATTCAGTTCTATCAAGAGCCCAATTTAAGGGCCAGAAACCTTGCAAAGTTCAGACTTTTATTTTCTGAAATTTCACACCTCCAGTCCTATGTTCATGGAAACAAGCAAGAACACTTGTGGGGGGGGGACACATAAATACAGTAATATATCTCATTTTGATAAGCATTAATCAATTATAATTGGGAAAGAGGCAGTGTCAGAATTTGCTAATGCAAACTGACAATAACATGTTAGAATTGGCCCTGTTTACTAGCTAATGTATAAAGGACAATCCAGTGTACTCAGCACTACATAAACTCACAGAAGTAGAAAGTCCCTTCCCTGGAGAGCTTACAGACTTGCTGGAAAGGCATGAACCAACATATGTTGGACCAGCTTTGTGAGCAAACAGTACGTTTTTTGGCTTAAGTCTGCTAGTCTGTGAACCTAAGAGAATGGAAAAGCTTAGATACTGGCAATAGGGGCTTCACACAGGAGCAACTAGTGCAACTGCTTTCAGCCCTGAACTTGTAATTCTCCTTCAGTCCTCACTGAATGTGCTGCAGAAATACCCCTGCCTACCTGCACAGGACACCAGCAAGCATCCTTGCTCCCTAAAGCTGCTTCAGAAATTAGGACAAGATCCTTCTCATGCTTTGGACCCTCTACCAGATCAGTAATTATGAATGTGCTTCGTGTTAAATGAAGGATGCCTAGGTTTGGTTTACTTGAACCATCATGAGGAGCTCCTGTTACTCAAGTACCCACCATCTCCCCTTTTGTCTCACAAACACTTTAATCCCTGCCCCTGGGGTGCTTTATCAAAGTGGGCTAAGCAGGCTCTAGTCTCATCTCACACTCTCATCTATAAGAGAAAACTGATCCTGTGCAGCTGCAGAGCTCTTTCCTCCAGGAAGGCTGGAACTGCATCTATCCCTTTTACTCTCAGTAGAAGCTGGGCTCAATAGCAGCTGCTCAAATCTTGTCAGGCAGAGAAACAGAACCTGCTTCTCCTTCTTGTATCCTTTCAGGCAATGTGACTTTTTATCAAAGGTTTGTTCAGATTCAGAAAGATTACAGAAACCAGAACTGGCCAAGTTTGAAGAAACAAGGGTTGCCCACTGCTTGACCTTAGAGTTATTGAATCAGCAATGAAGGAAAGGAGCCCGACGGTTTAATTTTCTGACATTTCTGTCACAGAATTCACAATTCAATACCTCTACTACCTATGTTTCACTAAGGATACCAAAATAAAATGGTAGTGACCTGTAGCATGTGCTGAGAACTGATTTCCAGCATTCATAACATCCCCTTCTTATAGGAGATGACTGTCTAACCAACTCTGAGATTAGCCTGATTTTATGTTGAGCCAAATTCGTCTTTAGGGTAACTCCTAGCAACTGATACTATGGATGCAAGTAGCTACTATGTTTATGGAAACAAAAATATGTGTACCTTGCTCTCCCTATGGTTGGAATCAATGTGGGCAAGTCTAAGGTGAAGGCGAACAGCCTGTTCCCAGCCTAGGTGTGACCCTTGCCTGGGATAACACACTGCTGCCATCCTTTGCCTTTAGTGACTCTCACAGAAGCAAGAGGTTAGACACACCAGCAGATCACACAGGAGGACGTGTGACCTACTGTCATCTTGGCTGTATCTGTTCTGTAGATCTAGGTCTCTGAGATCTGCCAGTCCAGCACCTTACACACTAGTGCTAAATATTAGCACTGCAGAACTAACATCTATGTCATGAATTCTTAGTGGGGAATAAAAGAGCTAGGAAATTATTTTTGAAGAGCTCTGATTTCTAAAACTTAAATAGTACCTGAAAGGGTGAAGTAGAGAGAGATAGGGAATAGATGGAGTTAAAATACCTGCTGTGATAAATAGAGAACTATTTTAATTTTTACCCCTGAAAGCAGAAAGTAGACTTCTATTTTCCTTTTGCACTCAAAGAAATCTTGTCTGACACAGAAGGGAAAAGCTGGAAAAACTATTGCTTTTGCTCCTTTAAATTGCCTCCTGTGCTAATGAAAAGCGAGCTCTCTAATAAGACACTGTGCACAGGCTCCCGTCTGCTTCTTTTCTCTCTTCCACCTATCATCTTGCCTGGCTTTTGCCTGTAGTCACCTGTTCATCTTGTAGCAATCACTGCCAGGTGACTAGTGTTTGCTGTAGTCTCCTGACCACCAAAAAAAGAATTAAAAGAAAAGCAAAGAAAGACGTAGGGGGAAAATCTTTCAATGACACAAAGTGTCTCACTGCCAGGCAGCCAAAGAGTGAAATGTCTCCTGCGGCCAAACCCGCTCATGTGGGAGCTGCTGGTAGGTGTAATTTCCTAAGATGTACACCTTGTCAGTGTGCAGAAGATGAAGAGAAAAAGGTCAGAATAGCCAAAGCTAAAAAATTGGAAGGACAAAAGAAGACACTGTGGGAAACAATTCTTCTGCTTTTAACCCTGAAAGAGCCCATGCTGCATGGTCTGTGGCAAACCAACTTACTGGCTAAGGCATAACGAACAATAAGATCATTAGATGGCCTTCTCCTCACCCAAAGGAAATAGTCATTTTTACATGTGGTGCCAGTGCTACACAACCTGCACAGGGTGGTACATAGTATACAGTCCAGTTGCTCTCAAGCACAGTAGAAATCAATTTTTTCCATCCAAGTAATTAGGTTCATAATAGACAAGACAGCCAGGAACTTCAAGAGGCTATCTAGTCCATCTCTCTGCACCAAGACAGGATAAACTTTACCTACAACATTCTTGGTGATGTTGTCTAACTTGCAATGATGAAGAATTGGTGCTTCTGGAAGCAATATATACCACTGCTCAACTTTATTGACAGAATTTTTTTTTTTTCCTTTTCACCAATCTGCTGTAGTCAAACAAATGGCTTGTGACACCTATAAGTTACAAATGCATTAATCAGGATATAATTAGTGTTGGCTTTCCTTGTGCCATATATAAACGTACTAAAATATTGTAACTAATAGCAGTATATAATATATTGCAACACTGTGATGGCATATATAAGCATTTCACTAAGTATGTGAGCAACATGACCACCAAACAGGCAAACAAGATGTGTCTAGTTGCTCATAGGAGGCATCCAAGTTACAAAAAGTTGCAACAAAGGACAAGATAAGCATAAGGGATGCAAATGGGCAGGGAATCCTGCTGAATACACAAGAAGCATGTCTGGGGAAAAAAAGAACAAGAGAAGCAGCACTGCTAGCAGCTTAAGATCTCACTTTTGGGACAGTGAAAGCAGCATTAAAACATCAGGTATGAAAAGGGAAATTGGATACAGAAGACAAGCAGCCAGCATCACTTCCAAATTTTCTCATCCTTCTCTTCTTCTCACCCCTTCTCCTTCTGCAGCTAAGACCATCAAGGACACCAGCTGTCAGTGCTAACTATAGAGAATCAGCTCTATGGTACTGTACAGTCACAGTTAATTTAGGGCATAAATGTTAAAGACTAACAGTTTTGTATATAAAGTAATAGTTAATGATAATGATTGAGAATTAACCATAGCATAGTGTGTTGCTAATTAAATAGTTCAGTAAAGTTTTGTTCTAAAGTTTAAAACTGGCCTGATTTATAAGTCTTCTAAACATTCCCTTCCTAGCAATCTGTAGTTCCTTAACATACATATACACACACAAACACACATTTTCAGTTGCAATATTGTGGTCTGTTATTTCTTGCCCTATCGTAGAATAAAGCTTATTTCCTTCCTCTTTACAGATATCATTTACATATCTGAAGGCTTCTGCTATGTCCCTCCTCCCTAGACAAGGACATTTGCTTTATTGTTCCTTTGAGACTCATGGGTTTTAGACCATGCTTATTATTGCTGTTTCCTAGAGACTTTTTCCAAATATCTAGATTTTCCTTTAAGTGCAGTGCCCCAGACTGTATGCAGTCCGTCAGATGAAGTCTCATGAGCACTGCATGCAGAAGAACAATTATTTCGTGTATCTCATTGATGATACTCCTGTTTACATTACTCATAAAATGTTTGTCCCTCTTGCATAGAAGAAGGGCTCATATTAGCACCCTCCTAGCTACTTCCACTTTTATATTCTATAACATGGAAAATATGGCTGAGCCCTGGTCCATGGGTTCCTAGGCCTTTTTTACTGAGATTTTTAAAAGGTTTTGCAGCTTTCAGAAAATGCAGCTTAGGTTGCTGTAGCGTTACACTGGGATGGGTAGTAGTACAGCATCAACTACCTGTACACTGCTGATGTATTTAATATTACTGAGGGCGGGCCCTGGCTTCAAGGCATGCAACACACCCACACAAAAAAATCACACAGATGGAAGCAAAAGACACACCAGGTTCATTTGTGGCAACTGATCAGAGGACTTACTGGGACACTTGGTCTCCAGCAGAGAAATTCAACAAAAGCACAATAGTGAGAATAAATGTAAGGACCATGAACTGCTTTAAAAACATCTCTCTCCTTGTGAAGCACCTCACTCTCCTATGATTGTCCAGGGTCTCAAACTCCACTCCACCCACACAAGCTCCTCCAGCGCTGCAGGTCTCCTGAGACACCAGCAGTTTCCTTGTCTTGTCAAATCCTCCATCCTGCCAGCGATTCAAAGAGTGTTTGTGCTAGTCACATGGATGCAAAAGCCTGCTTCCTCAAACTGAACGCTTCCCTTTACCCAGCACCCTCGCCTCTGAGCAAAATGGGAGGGAATTTATGTAGGGGGAGGCACCCAGCAGCAATAAAACCCCAGTGGAGCTGCAACCACTAACTCCAGAGCAAGTGCGGACATAGGAGTACCCGGGCTTTAAGCACCAGGCAGCTGTGAAAATCAGGCAGTGGAAACAAAGAAGAGGAAGGAGCAACAGACTCCCTCACTGATAGGCCATATACAACAGATAAGGCGTAAACTGCTCCCAACACAGATGTGCTATTTATTGGACAGGACAGACAAAAAACTCCAGCTACTCATTGTAAAGTGCCAAGGCAAAAGCTAGTGATAGGGATGCAGGGATTATGTTTAAAGTAGTCAGGTGCATTACAAACACATGTGCATGCACACATGCACACACACATATTTCTGCTTTTCTCTCTCTCCTCTGTAGCCTCTTTATCTCTTCCTCAGACTATCAGCCAGGGACAACTACAGAAGACACCAGAAAAGGGGAAAACAGGGAAATGCCTGCTTAACCCATAGAGGGAGCTCACTTGAAGAATCACACTTTTTTTTTTCTTCCTTCTGAACTTCTGGTTAGTCATACAAAAGCCATCTGCACCCTGGATCAGTTCATCCCTTAAGTCACCCCTTAAGTTATAATTAGGTCTGCATAGTTTTAACTACATACTACATACCACGTTTCACCCCCCCCCTCCCCTGTTTATCAGTCACCAAAAGTGAGCACTCGGGATGGCAACACACGGTCTGTCATTGACTCCTCCAGGGTACTGGCAGAATTATGGTGGGTATTGTAAGGATGAAAGAAATCTGAGTGGTCTTCAGGATGACTAACTCTGAATCATTTTGTTGCTGTCTTCATCTCTGCATTCCGATCTCCTCCTGCACAGAAATCAGAAGGTAGCTATTCTGTGATAGCCCAAGCTACCAAAAATCCCCTAAAGAGACCAAAAGCAGTATGTGATCAACAGAATAAAGATATACAGGTGTTCTGTATAACACCTTTTCTTGCGCTGAGATGCTTCTTACCCACTACCAGCCCTACACTAGATGTAACACTCAGAAATGTAGCAGCAGGCAGATAAAAAGAGGGCATCTGATATTCCTGGCTACCTGAAAACATGTTCTTCTACAAGCAGCAGAATTACAGAAATAAATGAGTAGGAAATGAGGCTTCATGTTTCCCCTTTGTCACCCCCGCCATATTCACCATAATAACGTCACCACATCACCCTCAGTCCCCCCCGCATTCTCTCACACTCCCTCCTCTGATGCGCTCAGATTTTTGTCATATATCCTTACCCCCCTGTAACACCTTTCATTTCTTTCCCTCCTCATGTCTTGCTTTGGCCAAGGAAGAGGCAGCCTGTGTTGTGGCAGGTTCAGAGCTGCAAGCCTACCAGCTGGTAGACCAGCCCTTATGCCTCAGCAGGGATGAGGAACAAGTTCTGTAGGAATTCAGCATCTGTCGGGCTTCAATGCTCCTGTCAAATGTGGTAGTTGCTGGCCAGGTGAACAAAAGGGCGATGGCCAGACAGGGTGATTACAGAAGCATCATTTCCTTAGTAAACCAGAATAAAATAACACTATATTTCCACACCAGTACAGTATGGCCTCAAGCCGTGTGACAGTTGAAGTTGCAGGATATCAGTTTCTCGCTACGGGCTGTATTGAAAGAAGCCTTTTGTAAAAAGAGTACCAGAGCCAAAGACTATGGTATGAGAGACAGGTAATTCAGTGTCTTAGATCTGTACTACTTATATATGGTAATGAAGCATGTTTTAGTTAAAGGACAACAGAAATAGCAGCACCAGAAGGAAACCTTCAAAGGTGAGTAATTCTGTGCCACTGTGATCAAGCATTACTCTCCACTGGAAATGGGAGATTTCAACTAGTGCTGGCAACAGGACCCAGACTGGCTAGAACACAAAGGCAGGGAGACTGCCTCTCTTCCCCACCTGCAAACATCATTTCAGTGTCAGAGCCAAACACTGAACAGAAATTGCACGGGAAAGAGAAATAAATTATCTAATGCAGTTCGAGGTAGCAGGAAAATATTACACAAAAGTAAATTTCAAAACTAGTATGACAGCATGTTACCAACTTCTGTTGGGGAAATAGGTGGCATCTGAGGGGAGCCCCCAAACCATCTGGCTATTTGTGGGTTCTGTGAGACTCTTTGATCCATCCCCAGAAATACTGCTGAGCTTTAAAGAACTTATTAACAAAATTTTCATCTAAAGAAATATGTCCCTGAAAAGCTTCTGCTTTCAACAGAGGACAGTCTAATAATTTTGTTTTGCTTTTTCCCAACAAGCTGTATTGCAACAAATCGCTCTCATTATCAGGTTTTCTTAGGTCACTAGTTACAGGCTGAAAATAATACATATCCAGATGTTTATATAGAGCTTATTGTAGCTTTGGGTACATAAGTCATGGTAAAAAAGTTTATAGGGTTAAAATCAGACTAGACAAAGCACTGAGACTACTCCATGCAACACAATCCCACACTGTCCAAGTAGGACAGCTGGCATTTAGCAGGTATTTTTACCTCCATCCATCTTCATTTTTCTCCCTCTCTAGCTCCCATTTTTGTAATTTCCCATCCCATCTTGCACAGGAACATACACAGGCTCACCCACTCACTCCCATTTCTTCTTTTGCCAAGAAGAGCATCCTGTGTGGGATTCAGTCATTTGTTGTCCACAGAACTTCTGGTGTGTGTCTCTCTAAATAGCTGACATCTGGAGGAGCTAGATGCTACTTATACCCTCCTTAGCACGATCAGATGCTGCTAAAGAACGTGAACAAAATACCTCATTTTTAAAATATCTTCTCTTTACCCCCTCTACTTCTTTCTAACAGGTTTTGGGGGGAGATTCACAGTCCACCACACATAGTGATCAGCTTTCAAAGCCGTTGTTCTTGGGGAGACAGAGACCAATATGAAAGTATACACTGATAACAATCCATTACTTTCACTGTCCAATACTGACTTCTATAACATAAGAAGAATGTATCACTCTAGAACCCTGTTGCAGAGATAGGAACACAACCTGGGTACGCATGCTGGCATTCAAGTTCTTTAATTACTAGACTCCCTCCTTCCTCTTCATTATTCAACAGAGACCTTAATTTTTGTAGCAACTAAAACAGGGGTTTCACAGACTACAGAATTTTCTAACTATAGAAACACGTTTCACTTAATGATTTTTTCTGCCTCACAAACAAATCAGGAGGCCACAATAACATGATCCTGTAATTAAAGACCAAAAGGAATGCAGAAAGGGGAAGATGTTACATTTACATCTAGCATGCCTCAATTTTGGATGCTTGATTTTGCAACAAAACCCAAAATCACTCAGAGCAGGGCTGTTGTTGGCTTTTTTAATGCTCTCTCTCTCGCACATATCTATCTATTCATGTGCACGTGTAATCTTTACTTCAGTGAAGTATGCCTTCATTTAAAAAAATACAGCTAGGACATACATGCCTCAAGTCACCCAGGCAAAAGAAATACAAACAGCCAGCAAAGTGACGGGTAGCACAAATGGACCTAAATTGATTAAATTGCTGTTGCTAAAACACACACACTGCAATCGCTTTCCCTTTTGGTTTATTCAAGGTACCCTGTCATTCTTCTCCAATCCTTTCCAAAGTGCTCTTGTTAGCAGGTTGAGAGAATTAAGTTAAGTTGACTCACCAATATTAATAGGTCTCTCTAATTCAATAGCAGCATGTTCAGACAATGCCACCTGCCTTTGCTTTAAGCGAAAGATACTGAAACATGGCCAATGCTTTGCCCAGCTGTTTCAAAAGCTAAAATTAGACACACCTGTTTTAACAGTTGTTTCAGCAGCTGGACACTGGGATGTGGATCAATAAGATTTACTCACAGCTTTCTCCCCTCAGAGCCAATAGTGTGACTTAAGTGCCTCATCCCATGTTTAGAGAAATTTGTGTTGCAGGGGATAGTGTGAATGAATCAAAAGAGATCAGGATGTTCCTCTTCCCTATTGCTGGACCTTGCTACAGTGCAAGAAAAATTGCCTATTCAGTGGACTATGGGATCAAGATATCCTGGTCTTGATCTAGTAGTATACAAGGACAAGATCTTGAACCATATATAAACCAATGCAGTGATAAGCTGCAGGTATCATAAAACTGCAGGCTTGTGAGGTCTGCACCCTTCCATTCGCTGCAATGAGTTGTCACTGCTGACAGCTGAAGTCAGCAAGTGAATCCTGCCAACTTCTCCATTACTGATCTTGGAGTAATCCAGCTAACATGCAGAACCCACTTCCCCAGCATCTAAAGCGCAACTGTCCCACCAGTTGTCTTCATGTTCAGTGTGCACCTCCACTGCAGAAACCTATGGCATATTGGAAACAGAAAACACTGAGATGTTATAAAGGAACTGACTGTAAAGTAAAAGACAAAATAAATTAAATCCTACTGAAATTACACTTTAAGCATTAGCTGGAGCTGTTTCCAAGCTTTTATATCTGACCAAGTTGCTTGAGAATCCCAATACCTTGCCCTAAATGGAAGACACAATTTCCTAAAGTTGCTGTATTTCACAGTCTGGTTCTGTTTGACTTTTTCCCTGAGGCAAAATCAGTTTATGCAGTGCTATCCAGAGCCACTTAATCCCAACCCAGTGGCAACCCCTCTGGTGTGACTGTGGGACCAAGTGGTAAGCAGAATCAGTGAGATAATCTGTGTTATGAAGAAATGTGCAAGAACAGGAGCTCCATGAATTTGTGTTGCAACTAAGAAAAAGACACAAGAGAATTCTCAAGACAATTCTCAATGTTACAGATGGCCCTGTAGTCTTAGAGTTCCCATATATAATCAGAAATCATAAATTTATAGACACAAATGCACTCAGGTATATAAAACTAAACATTTCCCAGACCATGTGCTCATCTGTATGGTCCCCTGGGATGGGCACCTGTGTGTTTTCAAAGAAACGACACATGCACATTCATGCATATAAACCCAGACAGGTAGCATGCACACCTATGGAGATCATTTATAATGTACGAAAACGTATGCAAGCATACAACCATACCCACACAGCTCTACAGCCAAGGGAGTAGATGCCTCAGAGCACACTGCACATCATCAGGTTCCCCTCAAACACACCTCAGATTTTCTCTTTCAGACAGAAGAAGGGTGTGAGGGAGAGCGACTACTTAGTTGTCAAACCCAGTAATAAATGCTTGTCAAGAGCATTTATGGTGGAATCTAAAGGTGCTTGGAGAAGTGGAGCCACCATGGTCAAACTGCACAAGTTGAACTCAAGAGCAGTGAAGACAGAGAGAGATGGTGACACAAAGACTTTTCCCCTCTTTCTGGGAAATAATGAACACATCCTTCAGAGTGATTACTCTGTTACACCTGCTGGCCCTGCTCTCAAGTCTTTATTAGGCAGAGGATGCTCCTATCTTCTCTCAGATTAAATGTGCCTAGTAAAAAGTGATCAGAGATTGGCATGATAATTATCTTTCCTCATTAGAAAGCAAGCCCTGGACCTGACTGAATATGACTCCTCTGTCAAGGCCCTTTGTGGGCTGTAATAGTACTCAGCCAGCATCAATGGGCACAACACTTCATGTGAACAAAACAAAGCAACATATCAAGTAATCTTGTCTTTTTATTTGCTTTTTCTCTTCTAAGCCTGCTGAGTGAGGTGGGAAGGTGCCAAATTCCTTTTTAACTTGTATAAATGCATCTAAATGTCACAGAAGAGCCTTGTTAAGTGAAAAGCTTTCCAAATGTTTTTCTCTCCCATATCTAAAACGGATTGCTCTTTTTCTTTTTTTTCCCCCAAATTAAAAAAGGCACACTCTCTCAGACCACTACCCTTCACCATTCCCGGGGCCAGCTGACTGCAGTGCCCACAGCAGAGCTCCTAGTCTTCCCCTGCAGCAGCATTCACCATAGTGCAGGGTATGGCTTTGCCCAGGGAAGCCAGGAGGAAGGGTAAAGACGTAGGTAAAGACAAGGCTGAAAACTCCTCCAGCTATGGCATGAGCAGACCTAAGGGGCCTTTCTGTAACAGAACAGAGAGGCTCCCTCTTTTTTTTTAAAATGCGTTTGAAGCATATTCATTACTTTGGTTCTTTTCTATTAGCGTGAGCTTGAAGACAGTGACTAATCCTCAAGAGCTGTGACCCCAGAGACTGCAGCACCGCCACAGAAAAGGCAGTGCTGAGGCCTTTGCAAAACACCAGCCCTGCCACAGACAGTGCAGCTAGGACAACTTCATTTAAAAAGGGGTGAGTGGGAACAGCTCAAGCTTCCACACTGGTGCTCATATAGATATGACTTTTGTAGATAAGCCATGCTGAGAAAGATGGGTGGTGTGGTAAATCGTTATAGGAGCTGTGTGATAACAGATGAGGGCAGACAGCACTGGCTAGTCTACAAACTGGAGAATTAGGGAGAACTGCAGAGTCCGACTGTGCTTAGTGGCCTCAATGAATCAGTTCCTTCCCTTTTAGTACAACCAACCATGGTCCCTTCATCATCCCAAAGGTCACTCCTATCTCCTTGGTCTGGCTCATTTCTCAGCGTTCTCAGTTAAGAAAAAAAAAAAACAACAAAAAACCCCTCTGGACTATAAATTGAGTTTCTGATCTTACCAGAAAGATGTCAGGAGAAGCATCCCATTTTGTTCTGCAGCCAAGTATAGGGCTCAAGGAAAGTATCACATCCTACAGTCTGTTCAACAAAACATGCTGCAAAATGGTGTTACTATGCAGCAGTAGGAGCAGAACTGTGTTAATGCATTACAGTATCCTGCACCACTGTCAAGTGAGATGTGTGGTCCGAAAATAGGATAGCATTTAATCAGAAAAAACTTATTCTTCGTCATCATGTAATCTACAAGAACACAGGCAACATATATAATCTACAAGAACTCTGCAACTTAACCTGTAAGAGCAGACTCAGCCACTGAATTTAGGAGAGCTGGCATCACAGAAGGGGAACCTCGGATTTACTGCAAAGGAACCCTCTGCAAGCAACGCCCGTGCATGATTCCACTGCAACCTACTCCATTCTTGGGCCGCTTCCAACACCCAACTCAAGAGAGACCTTCTACACTGGAAAAATGAAGTCTCACAAAGGTCATTTTCCTTTTTCACCATCTGCCACAGTCTGCCTATTCCCAAGCAGAAATGTGGGCCTTTCCCTTCCAGGCTGCAATCCAGAAGCTCAGACTAGTAAAACTACCAGCCTTCGAAGTCCAAATCTGGGAGCTGGCCCCTCCAGTGCAAAAAGAGTGATTTTTTTTTTTTTTTTTTTTTAACATAGTAGCATCTGTTTTATTTGCCTTTTCCTTTTGGATTTGGGGAAGGTGAGAGGGAAACTGGGGGTGTGTTTTCATGCTTTCATCTGCAATAGCTAGAAAATTTCTTTTCAGAAAAATTAAATGAGCAGATACAATGACACATCATGTGCCTGCAGGAGCTCAGATTTTAAGATACAGATCAGACACCAGTGGCCTCAAAATTAAATTATGCACTAGCAATAAAAAGACATCTTGCATTTAAAAACCAACCAGAATTCTTGATCGGTGAACATTTCAAAATCTCTGTTCTGCAGAGGCACATCCAGGTGTTTGCTAGGAAGATGTAACAGAATGCTATTTCACTGGAGCAGTATTTAACTGCTGTGATCATTTAAATATGCATTTATTTACCTTTGGAGTGATAAAATGAAAAGCTAAAGCAGAGTTGTTTTGTGGCCCCACTGCTAGTTACTATCCTTCTGATCTAGGTAAAACTTGGGTAGGCAACAGTGCTTTCCCTTGCACTGCCTTAGCCTTCCTAAAACTAATTGCCCCCTGGGAATCTGACATTTCCTCTATTTCCCCTCTCCTGTGACTGCCTGCCTCTTTCCCTTTTCTTTTTTCCTTCCTTGTCTCCCTGTTTCATGGGCTAGAATGGGACAAGGAGCAAGAGTAGCACACGCATAACCCCATTGCTTTATCTTGCTGCTCGCAGCATTTCTCAGTTTCAGGAAATAGTTCCTTTTCATTATTGCTGGTATATTGGGTTTGTGTGGCAAGGTTCTGGTAGCGGGGTGGCTACAGAGGTGGCTTCTGTGAGAAGCTGCTAGAAGCTTCCCCTATGTCCCATGGAGCCAATGCCAGCCAGCTCCAAGTCGGACCCACTGCTGGCCAAGGCCGAGCCCATCAGCGATAGTGGTAGTGCCTCAGGGATAACAGATTTAAGAAGGAAAAAAGTTGCTGCGGCACAGAAACTGCAGCCAGAGAGAGGAGCGAGAACATGTAAGAGAAATAACCCTGCAGACACCAAGGTCAGTGAAGAAGGAGGGGGAGGAGGTGCTCCAGGCACCAGAGCAGAGATTCCCCTGCAGCCCATGGGGAAGACCATGGTGAGGCAGGCTGTCCCCCTGCAGCCCAGGCAGGTCCACGGTGGAGCAGATATCCACCTGCAGCCCGGGGAGGACCCCACGCCGGAGCAGGTGGATGTGCCTGAACGAGTCTGTGACCCTGTGGGAAGCCCACACTGAAGAAGGCTTCTGGCAGGGCTTGTGGACCCATGGAGAGAGGAGCCCATGCTGGAGCAGGTTTGCTGGCAGGACTTGTCATTCCGCGGGGGACCCACGCTGGAGCAGTGTGCTCCTGAAGGACTGCAGCTCATGGAAGGGACAAATGCTGGAGCAGTTTGTGAAGAACTGCAGCCCATGGGAAGGACCCACGTTGGAGAAGTTTGTGGAGGACTGTATCCCGTGGGAGGGACCCCACGCTGAAGCAGGGAAGAGTGTGAGGAGTCCTGCCCCTTGAAGAGGAAGAAGCGGCAGAGACAACGTGTGATGAACTGACCGCAACCCCAGTTCCCCATCCCCCTGCGCCGCTGGTGGGGGAGGAGGTAGAGAATTCAGGAGTGAAGCTGTGCCCGGGAAGAAGGGAAGGGTGGGAGGAAGGTGTTTTAAGATTTGGTTTTATTTCTCATTACCCTACTCTGGTTTGATTGGTAATAAATTGAGTTAATTTTCCCTAAGTCAAGTCTGTTTTGCCTGTGACGGTAATTGGTTGAGTGTTATCTCCCTGTCCTTATCTCGACCCACAAGCCTTTTGTTATATTTTCTCTCCCCTGTCCAGTTGAGGAGGGGACTGATAGAGCAGCTTTAGTGGGCACCTGGCATCCAGCCAGGGTCAACCCACCACAGCTGGCTGGCACCTTATTTGTCTAAGGATGAACTATGCAGCCATGTTACCTCTCCCCTTCTGCAATATCACAGTCTGGTGACGAGCTTGAGTAGTTTTAAACATGGGTATGCCTTCTCTCGTGCCCTCCTGCAAGCTTGGTGCTCTGCCAGGTGGCTGCAGAATGGATGCACTGAATGCTGAATATTCCCTGCGCAGCAGGCCAACAGGAGCTCCGAGGGGGAGTCACATCCAAGCTCCTGCAGCTAAAGCCTGGCAAAAAGAATGAGCTTTCCTGCTGCCTTGAAAATGATGGATGTGCACAGAGGCTTTGCACAACCTACAGCCATATGATCTCCCACGCTGTCCCCTGCAACCCTGCACACAATATAAATTGCCACACAAAAAACCATACTCAATAGCACTGACCTGAACACTATGTAGAACAAGTGGTAATGTAAAAGGTAGTGTAACTCCACTGCACAGGATCAACCTTTGCTTGTAGGGTGTATTTATATGTAGAGTCTACATATTCATATATTAGATTCATGGCTGGCACATTCAAGGGGATGGCAGGAGATAACTTGGCTTGTTCCTTTTGGGTAGGATTAAATGCTTTTACATTGGTTTGGTGCTTCTTGAAAAAAATAACCGTTTCTCCCACAGATCTCAAAAGACAGCAGGTTCCAGTCTAGCTGGAAATAGTGACAACAGTCCTTCTTTCGGTACTTCTGCTCTAAAAGGAACTCTGTAAAATTATATGTATTTTCTCACCTTCTAGGAATTAACCAGATCAAATATGCTGGACCTTCTGATGAAACAGAAATGTTGGATTTTTTTCTAATTGTCAAGGCTTAGACTTGAGAGAAGACTTGAGGTCATATCCAGCAGGAAAGACTAAACTACAAAAACTATGTAGCTTAACCTCAGCAGTCCCCTTTGCAAAAGCAGCTATAAGAACCCCTAGCCAGCATGATCCCAGCAGCCCACATACAATTCACCTCCATGATGTCCTCAAGCAAGCGGTATGCATTTACAGTAAGTCACATACTAAATATAATTTGTGGCCTGCTAGCAATAAGAAGGCATACCACTAGCAAGGGCAAGGATCAGCACAATTGTTTTTTGTGTCAGTTGTGCCAGACATTCAGGTAAACCTCTGCTTTTCCTAGGGAAATGGCCTGACAAGATTATGTAGTACCACTGACATCTTGTTCTCTGCATGCTTGCTAATTTGGCCTATTAACAAATTTCATTGCAGTTACAAGTACTGGCATAAACAAATACTTGGTTATATTCAGGTAAGTTTTCAAAAGTTTTGTAAATCCCTCATCAGTTACAGAAAAATTAGGGTTTACTGGTTAATAATTTATGCCAGATTCATGCAGAATACCCAACTACATAGTGGTAGCAAGAAGAGACCTCAGGGTCTTCTGCTCCAAAGCTGCTGCCTTCTAGGCTGCAGAAGACCTGATCTCCCTAAACCAAGTGGCAGATGAAAATCCCAGCATGTTCTGATCACCTCTAGGTCTATTCAGTACAGCAGCAGAACACTCAGTTTTATTCTACAGTGAACGCGTAACCCTGAAAACATACAAAAATACTGTTCCAAAATCCACAACTTCACAAATAAATTGTGTACTACATAGGAATAGTTTATATTTGTACAATGTATGGTGTCAAACTATTCCAAAGTAATTTAGTGCCAGAGAGTACATAGAAAGCAAATACTAATTACCTCTGACTTATGGAGAGCAGAGCCGAGGCAGTGAGGGACAGAATAGACTGTCAGGGTGGAGGAGCCTCTGCCCCAGGCCTCAGCCATCAGATCAGATTCTCTCCCATCCTACCAACAGCAACCGCTATTATTTTTAATATTGTTGATTTCTAGGCATAAATTCCTGCACAAATACAGCATAAAAGTAGTCCCTGGTTTTCATGCGGGTACGTTTTGATACAGCCTCTAATTACACAATCACATGCTACTCTTTTTTACATGACCTTTCCTTCATTCAGCACACAGGAAGAATAATGCCTGTTGAAGGTGCCGTTACTTGATACTATGTTTTATCTTCATTGCTCCTTTTGTGACCCCTTCTCTTGCACGCTATACTAAATCCTGCTCTGAAGAGTAATTTATTTCCACATGGGCTTTTCTGTGGTGCCACTCAGCAAAGCACTGGACTGTTTTGCAAAAACTAATTAATTTGGACAACACCTTTCTGAGGCGATAGGCTCATTTTACAAATGTAGAGCTCAGGAACAGGGGAATTAAGTCAAAATGCCCACTAGTGTTGAATGTGCAATTTCAGATTGCAAATTCTGATTACACAGAGCGCTTAGCACCTTGTGGCACCTTATACTTTTGAAGCACATTTAGTGCTAGCTTGATTGCTATTTTCAGGGCTCAATATTGTTTCCATCCAAGCTATACTATCTCAAGTTGGGAACTGAAACACTAGGAACACATAATTCGGGGACTGCCTGAAAAAAAAATTGATTTTAGTAACTTACCCAGCATCATACCATGACTCTGGGGAAGAAAAAGGAATAGACAGAACAAGATGCTCCTTAATCAATGCTTTGCTCAAGAGGCTTCCCTCTCTTGTAAGGATCCCTGGCCTCATTCACCATACATCCCGCTTCAGTAAAATTGAAGCAGGCATCCTATGTACAAGGAAGTCATTTTGAGAGCAGATCCCCAATTTATGCCAGAATCTCTTTTTTTTCTGTGCACGGCATGGGAAAAAGTCATAGACAGGAAATACTGAGTAAAGATGTTACCAAAGATCGCATCATAAAGCCCATACCAAAGGAGCACAAGGTTCACTGGCACTAATTTTTAACTGCTTGATTTTGGATTGTCCCCAGTCCTTTCAGATTTGTTAAATATGGAATAGTTGTGGGGTTTATATAAATATTTATGTATAGATAGATATATCTGTAAATACAAACACATACATATACACATAAAACCACAGTCTTCTCTGAAATTTAAACTTTCAGTGAGCTCCTTTTGATTTAAAGAGATGCTACCATATCACCAGCATTTCTGGTTTACATTTTTTATTGAACAAATCTAGAACTTAAAACTAGATTTCCTTCAAATTCCCCTACCTGCATGATGCAAGGAAATGAAAATGCCTGTCAGCAAAAGTAATGTGTTTAATACCATGCCAGCCCTAAACATCAGTAGAGATTTCTGTGTATTGCAGATAATTCTATCACCAAGCCATATTGCTCTGTGATGTGCTTTTATCTTTGCTGTAGGATAATATCAATATTTCAAGCATGAGCAAAAGAATGTTTTATGAGATTGATGTGGGAAAATACAGTGACAAGTACCTAAAAAGGGGCAGAGAAAAATGCCAGGTAGTCATCATAAATGCCTTCCATTCCCACCAGAATTTGTCTAGTTTATCCAATTCTAATCAACAAGTTGAGGTCCACTGGGGCCCCAGTGACTTTGATTACATTTTTGCTGCTGAAGAAGAACAGCAAGCAAAAGAGAGCACAGGAAATGGGATGGGGAGGCTGTCACCTACATCCTAGAAGCCTACACCTTTACAGGCCCAAAAGTCATATTTTGTTAAATTTTTAAATTAAAAAGAAGTGATTTATAAAAGAAGGAAATAGAAGGGGGGGGGGGAAGTATTAAGCAATTTGCCATACTGCACATGTACCTGGTCAGGGTCAGATCATGCAGGGCAAGTATACCCAGGGAACAACCTCTGCAAATCCATGACGATGCCCTGAGCAGGAAGCTCTTTGGGCACTGCTGGAACCTGAGTATGGAGGTGCCCAAACAAGAAGTTATCCCTGTATGGCTCTCGCTGGGTGAATTATTCACCTCTTGCCTACCTCTGTAAAGGACTCAGCTCTTCTGAGGAAAAACTCTCAGTTACAGACACAATTATACCAAGCAAAAAGGTGCTTTTCCCCAGTACAGCTAAGTGGCTATCTGTGCCCCACACTGGCACAAGTTACAAGCTTGTTTATGTAAGCTCTGCATGTTACTCTTCTGGCAAATCCAGCAACACAGACCTTTTGTTGTATTGTCTTTTTTTTTTTCTGTGGGGCTTGCAGTTCCTCCCTGTTTGACAACAGAACTGATGACTATTACTTAACCCCTTTCCACATTAATGCTGCAGCTGTTCAGCCAGACTGATGTTTTAGTGTAGTTTGGTGTTACATACTTCAATATTTGGGTGTTGAACTGAGAAATCTTACAGGAACCTGAGTTTCAGGAAAAGAGTGACCAGCATCCTCTGCAATCAGCTTTAAAATTCAGTTTGAAATCATTAAAACTGAGGTAATGAAAAGCACTAGTTCTGTAAATCTTGACTGTTTTGATTAGAAGCAAAAGTAAAACTTGCAGCCCAATCTTTTCTAAAGCACCCTCCAACTCTACTGTCCCCTTATCTCCAACTCAACATGCTGTCCCTGGGGACATTCAGATAGTTTTGAGTCCATCTGGAACAGTGCTCATTTCAAAGCCAATTTGAATGAAAAGCCTAAAAATCTCTTAGAAAATAACTTTCATAATAAGCACTGTACCTTTTATGATGTTACATTATTACCAGGCAGTAAATTCATTTGTTTCCCCAAATCCCTTACCAACTTCTTTTAAATACATAAATAAAGGGGGGAATTTCAGTGGATATTATTTCACAATATGTGGATCTGAGACATTTTAATAAGAAATGCACCTCCAGGCTAAGAGGTATGAATTGTACACTGAAGGGAATGGTTTAATACACTGTTTAATGCTATCATCAAAACTGATGATAACATGATGGCTTTTATATATTCTAACATTTCTTTAGAGCTGGAAAAAATGAGAGGGAGAACCATATTTGTATATTAGCTAAATGTCAGAAGTGACACTGAACCAGCCAGGTGGCACATAGCTCCTATAGCATTCCCTCTTCCTGACCAAAAAATATTACCAGAATAGAGAGATACAGGGATTTCCTCTGAGAAAATGCCTGCCTCTCCTGTATACCCCACCAAGTCATGCAGAATGACCCACACCTACCATGTCCTCATGTCACATCCTCTTGCTCCTAAGTACAGTGTGTCTTTTCAAAAGCTTTGACACGTAGTCAAGGTATGTGTCATGGTTTAGCCCCAGCCAGCAATCAAGGACCATGCAGCTGCTCACTCACTTCCCCGCCCCCCAGTGGGATGGGGGGGAGAATCAGGAAAAGAAGTAAAACTTGCAGGTTGAGATAAGAACAGTTTAATAGAACAGAAAAGAAAAAAACAATAATGATAATGATAACACTAATAAAATGACAACAGTAATAATAAAAGGATTGGAATGTACAAATGAGGCGCAGTGCAATTGCTCCCCCCCTGCCGATCGACACCCAGTTAGTCCCCGAGCAGCAATCCCCCCGCCCCCACTCCCCCCAGTTTATATACCAGATGTGACGTCACATAGTATGGAATACCCCTTTGGCCAGTCTGGGTCAGCTGCCCTGGCTGTGTCCTGTGCCAGCTTCTTGTGCCCCTCCAGCTTTCTCGCTGGCTGGGCATGAGAAGCTGAAAAATCCTTGACTTCGTCTAAACACTACTTAGCAGCAACTGAAAACATCAGTGTGTCATCAACATTCTTCTCATACTGAACTCAAAACATAGCACCAGCTGTACCAACTACTAGGAAGACAATTAACTCTATCCCAGCTGTAACCAGGACAGTATGACATGTTGATAACAGCATTTGAAACAGGAGCAAGATGGACAGGATACTCCTGTCCACCAGGGAACAACCCATGACCAGCCAGAGTGCTAAATACCCTTTGCTGGGCAGAAGGATATGCAAGAGATCACGGTTTTGGAGAGGCCAGCCACAGCAGCGATCAGTATAAGCTCTCTATGCAAGGACCTGGACAGACATCCTGAAGCACAGGTAGACAGATGCTCAACAAACACTGTAGCACCATCAAGGATGAAAATAACTTTTTAAGAAAAGGAAAAGGTTCCTTCCTTAGCTATAGACTTTCTAGCAGGACCTTGCCAGAAAAAAACCTCAACTATATAGTCTATGATCATACAGAAATTGTTCTTTTAGGAGTGTATCCTTACATTTTTTACAAAGAGGTAGCGGAGGCAGTAACGAAGGCAGCAGCCCCTTTCAATTGGTAGCGGCCCCCTTCAACTGGCAGCAGCCCACTGCAAGCCACCCAAGCCTTGATACCTCTGTCTTTCCCAAAAAAGTAGGAGTGGAGGCGTGGTATTTTCTGGAAGCAATCCTGGATCCCCCTGAGGGAGATGCCTGTGTACGAGCACAAGACTGCAATACTAGAAAGTTTTTCACTCTCATACTCTTGCGGATGGGAGGATTGTCAGGGCCCATAGGAGAATTCCCAGGAAAGGTTATGGGACTTAACTCTGAGGCACTGGCTATACAAGGGGAGGCTAAGGCAGTGATGTTGCACTGGCTTTAATTAGTCCAAACTTAAACCTTATTTTTGTGTTCTCAGAAACCCACCAGGCTTGTGATATAGGATCCAGTATGCTCACACAGCACATACCCATTTACTGGATTCCTAGGGACTCAGGTTGACCAGGTCAGTTCTAAGTCTTTGAGATATTGTTGCAAAAGGAGTGCTTTTAGACTTTTAAAATGCCATGTAAAAGTAAAGTTGGCCTTTCAGTGTCCTGTAGCAGGTCTGTGCCTAAATTGTGCAGGCTCTAGCAAAAAGTATTAGCGTGTACATAAATGTGTTCTCTTGCTTTCTTATTCTTCCAATGAACAGGAAGTCCCTAGGGCCCTGTTAACTGCAAACAGTAAAGACTGCTTGCACTTGTCAAGAGAAACAGGTTTTACACCTAACAATGAAGTATTCTGGTACTTTACAATGTGTATTTGTTCTTATCGCTATACCCCTTAAGAGGGATGCTGGCACTTTTACACATTCACTGGGGGTTAATTGGGAACACCTGAAGCCACCCAGTGCCCACTCTCTGGAGGACAGGAACTTGGCTCATTCCAGGGCACATCATTATCTTCTTGAGGAGACAGCATCTCCAAGTAGTCAGGCAACATTTTCCAAGTCAGCGTTTGGACACATCAAGCATATAGGACAACTTCCTGATTTCTCTTATTCTGGGTTCCTGGCAGAGCAGCAGTTCCCCTTCTCCTCCCAATCAAGACCTCCGGTTCCTGTGGCAGTGGAAAAAATCCAGGCTAAGATGGTATGGGAGAGCGCATGCAATAGAAATTTCCAAGAGGGAGCATATGCCTGATATAGGTTCTCATGAAGACCAAACACATAGCCCATGTGTGGCTACTGACCCAAAGTGTGTGCATCTCCCTTTGCTCTTGCCAGGGAGGATGTTTTCTACACGGGAGAAGCAAAAAAGCAGACAGTTTTTCCAGGTTGGAGTTGAAGGTTGGAGCCTTCTCCTTTTCATAGCTTCATCACCTTTCATAGGTGAAGAGTCCTGACCAAATGTTTTCATATCACGAAATGTTTGGTGAAGAGGTTGGGAAAGTCTAGCCCAAGGTGATGTCTAACCTTAGCATAGGGATGAAGAAAAAAGAATTTCCAGGATTTTAGACACTGGGTTTTTTTAGAAAGTACTAGTTCTTAGTTCTGAAGTACACATGTGTGGAGGGGCAGAAAGGGAACTAACTACACAGGTAATCAATCCAAGTTTCTGAGCTGCTCTATCCTCCCCTCGCTTCTATCTCCACACACCTCAGACCTTCCTCCAGTGCTTCTGTGAATTCCTAGATCTGGCTTCTCCCAGAAATGACCTGCACTTACTTAAATGTGTGTACAAACACATTTATATATATTTACTTCAATGTAAATATCTTCATGAGCTTTACAGAGATAGGATTGGGTTTTCCCCCAAGTATGAAAACACAGCATATTTTAGATTCAGTTGTTCTTTACCTAAATAATAAATAGCTGGTATTTTGATATAATCTGGTCTTAACTCAGTGTACAAAGACAGTACACTATCAGGATTTAAAGCTGCTTCAGGAAATGAAGATCTCAAGCTTATAAGTACGTTTAGTTTCTCATAGCTCTGATAGGCTTTCCTCTTCAACTTGTTTGTAGCTTTAAAAAAATAAAACCCCAAACCAATAACATATTATTATTTCCTAGCTCAGCACTGTAAGTACTGCATCAAAGCTGCAAATTTCACAGGGTGGGGGTTGTTTTTTGTTTTGTTTTTTAAAAAAACAAGTTGATTTTGGACTTAAAACTGTATGTATAATTAAGCATTACACTTGTGGATTCTCTTTGAGTGCTGACCCAGCTGAGTGCTGCTCCTCAGCTCTGCACTGCTGCTCTGCCATTATGTCACAACTGATCTCTAACTCTTCCATCTGTGAGTTATTCATTGCCTCTCCTCATGCTCGTCTGCTGGCTCTTTATAAATTAAACTCCACTATCACAGCATTCACTAGCTTCCCTGAAAGAAGGTCTAAATTTGCAGAATAAAATGCTGAAGTTGCACAAACACTCCCTCCATTGGAAAAAAAAAAAAATCCCATCTCAAAAACAGCAGAGTTATTGTGGATATTTGAAGTATTTCAACTTGGGGCTATTCTAAGTGCCACCATTTGATGCAGCCATTCTGGACTTTCAGCAGACATGAGGGCGCAAACTAGCTTACAGAGAAGCATTTGCACATATGATGATAAAGTCCTGGCTTGCAATATATTAGAAAAGCAATCACCACCAGTAGGCAGTTTAGCTTCCCACAGCTTCAGAAAGCCTTTGCATAAGTAAGCAACTGGAGGCTGAAAATCCCTAGGCATCTTATAGCCATACTCTGTCAGAAATAAGCCCTAGGGACCAGATCCTCAGGTATAAGTCATCATATTCCCATTGCCTTTGGGAAGTCCTTCTAATTTATAGCAGCTGAGGAATTAGCTTTTATATGCATAGCCTCCATAATTCTCTTCCTACAATACCTCAAATAAAATGAGAATGATAAAAACTAAAAGCATATGAGAGAGTGAAAAGGAAGTGAGTCCTGCTCTGTCTCATACCAGTAAGAACTTGAAAAAGGCAGAGCTTGGAATAGTGGCTTCAGATCCACCCTGATACACAGAGCAAAACCTGGCCAAGGCGACCTCCAGAATTAGGAGCACGACTCTTGGTCCATTTTCTTATCTCTGTTACACTTTCTTCCTGACCTTGGGTAAGTTGATTAACCTTTATCTTCTAAGTTTCTCTAACTGTGGTATGGCTCTGTACCTCCTGTAAGGGTTGTGGTGCTTAATTGGCCAATATCTCTCAAATATTTGAAGGGCTTTGGATGAAATATGTTGTGCAAGAGAAATAATTGAAGTCAATGGAGCTGTGACAACTGACACTAGCTGAGGATCTTCCCCCTGGTGTTTAATAGGATCAGAAGGAGGCTTAGTTGAAATGACAGGAAGCCAGAGAGACATTTGGTGTTAATAAGACCATAAATGAGTCAAAGGGGTTACTATTTGCTGTGGCAATACTCAGCATTTTTCATCTTCCAGGCAATCTATCAGCATCCATTAATTCTCAGACCTCCCCTTAAACAGAGATCTGTAATATGTCCCCCATTATACAGATAAGAAAAATCAGGCAAATGGCTGATGCGACTTATCCAACAGAACAAGATGTGAGAAATCAAATTTGAGCCCCTTGCTCCTAAGCCTACTCTCAGGGCTCCCTTTCCACCACTTTTCTGTTACGTATATATTTCCTTATCTTTCTGTTTCAATTATGAAAGCCCATCTCCTGCTCCTTTCTCTGCAAGCATCCCTGCCTAATTCCGCATTAGATGCTGCTCAGATGCTCTCCATAAACTTCTCAAAGCTTGCAGACAGAACGCAAAGATGAGGGGAATGCTGCTGGGCTGAGCAGCTCTCCTTGTCTCAACAGCCCCCTTCCCCAAGCACTGAGAAAGAAGTAACAGTATTTGCCCTTGCAAATAATTTTCATTGCTCACTATCAGTCCCACACAGCACCTGGCCGCTCCACTGCAACCTCTCCTCTCAGAAGCAGTTGCTATTAGAATATGCCAGGACAGGGTCTGTCGCTTCAGACTGCCTATTGCTCATTGCAGGAAGAAATTCATGACCTGCTTAAGCCCCTAGGAAAAATTATTGTCGTTACTTCAGCTCTCAAAGATGCCTGCTGCTAGAGGATGCAAGGCTGAGGTTATATAAGCGTGCTGGCCAAATCCAGTTGTTTCCAGGGAGGCCAACTGCAGCTGCTCTCTCTGCTTCCACCCCGCTCTGTAATGGGTGCCAGGCCAGGCTTTTGGGTGCTCAGTCTGAATAATAGCCTCAAGGGGAGCCTCCACAGATTAGTTTCTATGTAAAGGGAATACATGTATTTGAATCAGTACCCTACTTGAAAATATGAAAGTATCACAGTGTGCCTGGATGCTGCTGTGCTGAAGTGTCCCAGCAGATGGAAGAGTAACATGAAATGGGATAAATTATTCAACTGTTATAATGTTATAAATCTGAAGCAATCCCAGAGAACGTATTTCATTATAAAGACTTCCACTGCTGCTTACAACAACCACACTACAGAAATATTTGGGGTAATTACTCTTGAATGCTAGAGTTTGGGGTTTTTTTAAGTGGTATACCCGAGATTTACACTTACAGTTTGGAAAGCAGAGCTTTGGCTACATTAGCTCTACTTAAACAACAGCCCAAAATGGGATGAAGGAGAAAATATAGAACACTACCCAATCAAACCTCAGCACTTACTTTTGATAACACCACAATGAGCCACATTTGCACATGTTATTTCCTGGCTATCTGCAGCAGTCTCGGCACAAGGGAAGCAGGCTTTTTTCCCTTTAAAAACCAAACAAAACCATTTTAATTGCAATAAAAGTGCAACTTTTGGTCCAGATTAAATTTGAGGGAATAAGAAAGTAAAATGAGTATGTGTGACCAGGTAATTTTTTTTTTTTTTTTGAGTTTTTACAGAACAAAGGTAAAGAAGGGTGCATAATTGCACTTGCTGACACTGGCATGCTTTGATGGTGACATAACACTTCAGGTGTGTCTCTATTTTATATATTGAAGACAGACAGCACATCAGGCACACAAACTGTAAAGTTCTTATCCAGATGACATGGCAGTCACACTCACTCAAAAAATTGTATGAAAAAACCCAATCATTCTTTCTATCCTCTTCTGTGCTCTTTTCTTACTAAAATGTAAAATTCTAGATATTTGGTTCAGACGTTAGGCTCCTAACACACTGAGTATCATTCATTACAACACAAGTGAATTCCCTGATAAAAGTTTAACTCAAAGCCAACAGATAGGGTTCAGCTGGAAGGGACTCTGACACTGACTTCCTGTATAACCTTAGGAAAATCTCTTATTTCTTTTGTTGCTCCACAGGAAGCTATTAGAGTCAATTCATTAACATGCATAAATATGATTTAAGACCATCAGACAGAAAGTCTTAAAGAAAAAGCAGTGTCATCATAGATTTACATTAAATTATCTTAATAAAGTGAATGCTATGCTATCTTGAGTTATAAATTAGGAAAAAAAAGGTAGGCAGGCAGAGTCGCGCTATCTGATAACTAACACAGTAGGGAGATCTGTGACAAGTAGATGAACAGATTCACAATGGCTAAAACTTAGAGGCTTTGTGCAAAACTACAGGTGAAAGGAATGACATGTTTCATTTAGAGGCTTGCTCAGAGCTCATCTCCTAATATTGTTTGTCTGAAAAAACAGAAGAGAGAGAAGGTAGCAATTACCATTGGGAAAACATAAAAGATGACTGCTGTGTGTGTGCCAGGCTTTGGGGAAAATTACTACTTTGTCTTTAGCACAGAGATGAGATTCTCTCTGCAGCGAAACAGAAGCTACACTGTAAATGCAAAGTCCAGTTATATTCAACAAGAAAAGGTGAGAAATTCAACTGGATCAGAAACAGAGCCATTCACAAGCTATTTTGGACAGAGTTTTGCTAACAGTCTAGGCTGCTTTCAGCAGCTTACCAGTCACTTAGAAGAGGTGGCAGTGCCATCCCTGTTTTGGGAGCTCTAGCAGATTACTGCTGGGAATTACCCAGGATGACGATGGGAAGCTGAGTGGTCACGAGCAGAAGGGAGGTACTCTCAGGTGACACTGGGCTTTTTGGATGTATTTAAATGAAGGATAGCCCTGTGCTGCCAAATGGAGAAAGCATACTTTCCAGTTTGGAAACAGATTCCAGAATTTTCCTTTTCCTTGGCAGCACTGATCTGGTATGGTCTATAATGATCCAGTGGGCATATCCCAAACAAAATGATGGGTTATTGGGTATGTGAGTTTTTCACACTTGTGCCTGGATTTCTCTACATGACTGCTGGCTTGGAGGGAAAGACCTTGACAGCCAAAAAAAAAAGAAGAAAAAAAAAAAAAAGAAAAATAAATGCAGCACAAAAACCCAAGGGAAATGGGGCTAGACCGTAATGAGAAAAAGGAATAAATAAATGGGAAGCGGTGCACAAGCAGCACTTAAGTCTATGTGAGGTTAACACTAACCACTTACTCCAAGCTAAATAAATGCTGCCTGGGGATTGCGATTAGAGCAGGCAGCTCAGGGGAGGCAGCAGCTCCTCAAAGCTGGAGCCAGGAGGAGGCTCTGGGAGCTCAGCAGTGTGGTGCGTATTTTTGAGCACTAGCCCCATCTGACCAAAGGGAACATGATGTTCACAGTAAGGGTGAAAGCACTCCACCCCCTACCACATCTATCTAATGCAGTGCCATCACACTGCCAGGCTGTGCAGAGATGTCATGTCATTCTGTCACATTACCATCAGGGAGTCTCAGTGCAACTGGAGATGTCACGTGTTGCGTCCAAACTGACCACCTCATATAGTCAACAGCTTGAAATGCCTCCTTCCCACTTTACAATCCCAGCTCAGAGACAAATGAGCAGGCAGTCAAATGCAGATCAAAATCCTCTTCTGAATACTCTGCCTCTTGTAATACTTCTGCTTTTTCAGAGGCAGGTACTGGATAAGACTATGCAGGCACAGCCCACAGTCAGCAGCAGCAGCCAAATTATTAATTTACTTGTTCTGATTCTTATTACATTCTACCTCCAGGTACGTAATCAGGCTTTTATTCACCTAACTGCTTTATCCTCTAACAAGCTATTCATCTGAAGAGTTTTCACTGCAGGATTTCCACTGTAAGGATCTTTTTTGTTGTATTAGAGAAGGAGTTCACTGCTTCAGTGCAACGCTTTTGCTCATTAAAAATAATTTCTCAGTGAGTTTGGTTGCAGTAGCTCTTCAATCATATCAGAGGCCCTGTTGCAGCATTAGCTCCTGAGAACATGTTAAAGGCCAGCAGGGAAAATAAAAGGGAGAGGAGAAAACAAGAATCTGGAAGGGCAAGACAGATTGCTGGCAAATTACAAGCAAGCCCAGACACGCTGCTGCCCACTGGGGTACTGATTTGTGCAGCCCTGGGAAATGTGTTTGACCGTAAAGTCAGACACTACCCTCGTGAGAATTTCCCCCCTACTCCCAAATACAGTTCTCTATGTATTTTCTCTCTTGCCTCATTCTCTTCCCTTCCCCCTTATACCATCCTTGGCTTTTTTCCTTTACTACTACATCTTCCGTGCCCACTAGAGATGCTCTGAAGCTTGCTTTCCAAGTGTAGACTCTTTCCAATCTTTAGGGAAATTTGGTACAGAGAGAGTTTGTGGTTTATAGCAGCAAATTCACTAACACAAGCACATCATCCCGGAGAGATGGCACATTCAGCTGCCAGTGAGTTTACTTCAGCTCCTTTGCTTTGGAGCTGGCAGCTCCCTCATCAGAAAGTTGTGTGTGCGTGTGGTGGGGGGCATGGGGCAGGCCTGCAGCAGCTTTCTCTGTTACAATATGTAACATAAATTGACAACTTTCAGCTTAGCTCCCTGTTTTCATGTAAATAAGAGAGCTGGCACAGTCTGGAGGTGAAGAAAGATTACTTCAAGATGCAAAGCATGTTAATCTCCCCCCTTGCGACTTAAGCACAGGTACCAGTCAATGATCTATTTCTAATGTATCACGTAAATAATGAGTCACATTATTCAGTGAAGCATCAGCTCAGACAAATAGAGGAAGAAGCAATGTACTACTTTTGATTCAGTGGGCCAATTTCACCTCTGATATAAGTCAAAAGCCTTCCTGAGGCTCTTCCTCAGTTGAATACAGCTTTGTTTTAAGAAAAACAATGTAGAGTCCCTTAGCGTAAAAGTGTTGATCGCTTCAGGTAATTCATGATAGTACAATGACATCTACTTCTCTTTAAGTAGTAGAACAGGAGGAGTGGGGTAGCCTCTCCTGGACATAGGAAAAATAATGTGACTGGTCGCTATTCAGCCTAAGGGAAGGTACTAAAAGATCCAACAAGAAACTGCTTTTCTTGTTTAGAGAGGGAATATTGCTCTAACCTAGAGTCAATATGCCAGAAACCTCACTGCCTGAGGTGAAACTAGAGACATAAAAGCCACTAGGATTATCCTGCAGGGGGACAACCTGTACTGCAGGAGGAATGAACTAGTTGAGACTTTCTAGACCTTTTCCATCTTTAATCTTATTGAAAAGTGCTGTCCTGGTCACTGTGGCCACGTAATGTCCTAGGAAGACAAGGGAATATAAATTTGGGCCTCCAGGCTTGAGTAGCTTGTGTCAGTGTTCACTACTGACTGCTTTGTTCCTCTGCTGCATCTCAGGAGTCCTTTGATTCACTTCTAGCTTCCTGCTTCTGGCACTGGTAGGTGAGAAATGGCTCTTCCACCTGCTTTTAAGCCCTGGGGAAATTCTGCAGTCTGTTTTATCTCTAATATCTGTTCAACTGGTGTTACTGAGTTGTTTCAGGATGGATGAAGCAAGAACTGAGAAATGGGTATCCATGAGATCCATGAGTTACAGAAGGGAGAAAATGCAAACAAAATCTAAGACTTGAAGTTAAAATCTCAGACACTCCCCTCTCTTCCAAAATCTCATCTGTAACACATCAGCACAACAGCTAGTGTGGGAGTACAGAACATATTCGGAGACTGTCTATCCTCCTCAGACTGGTCCAAGGGTGATGATGGTAACACTTAGAGAGCATCTTTCACCAGGAAGGGGAAGAAGTAGTTTTTCCATTCAACAAAAGATGGAATTAAAGCAAAGAGAATGTGAAATGAGGAGGCCAGCATCAAACAGCAAGCAGAGGTTGAACTGAAAGTATAAACAGATCTTCAAGGTGTCAGGCCAGTATCCTCTCCCAGAAGGTGTGCTTTACAAAGCACTTAAAAGAAAAATCTGTAGACTGTTAGATAAAAAAAGACATCCCCACAGGACTGTGGAAAAAAGTCAGAGAGGATGCACTGGAAATCCCTTTTCCTAAACAATTAAGTGGGACTACTGCCAGCCCTTGTATATGCAAGAATATATGAATACCTGAAAAGAAACAGCCACGAACTGGTAGGACTCATATAAGAGAAAGCCTCATAAGCCACTCTGTCACTCTTACCTATCCTTTACTGATTGCAATACATGGCTTCTAGCAAGACTTACCAAGAACAAACAAGTCACCAGCACATCGGGGTAACTGTTGCATGCTGGCCAAGATTCAAACTGTCTGAGTTTTGGTACCTGAGGCAGCACAGTTAGCATCACAATCACACTGGCCAGGACTCAATCCATCTTCATGCAGGCCTCTACATCTGAGAGAGTCAGCCACATTTCCTTCAGAGTCAATGAGGGCATTTCCAAGGCTGAATTCATCTGGTGTCTTTTAGATGTCCATTTCAGAAAAAGGGGAGATACCAAGCCCACATCCCCCAACACTGAACCTCAGGCTAGAAACCCAAATCTGAATGCGTATCAGCAAACAGATGCATACACATCCTTTACTGAACTGAGTCTCAGTCAAATAGATGAGAACTGAGGATTCAGACAGATTTACATAAAATTCAAGTAGTAAGAGCTAAAATGAAAGGTTACAAGAAGTCCTCTGTAGCATCAAAGGGGAAGCTTGTGTGCCACAAAGACCAGCAACAGTAACATACTGCTTCAGATACATTCCCCTGTATTGATGCATATTGCCAGGACCAAAATTGTACAGAGTCCATACCAGGATATTTGCCACCAAATTTAGAGTACACACAATGTAACTAATGCAGTAGGTCAACATAGAGACCAGTTATTAAGTTAAATCCCATGACCACAAACTAAGACTAATTCCAACAAGAGATCATTAGAACTCCAGGACCCAGACTTAAGCCAGTATAAGTTTTAAGCCAGTATTGACTCTGAGTGCAGGGGCTTAGTTTGGCAAATCCAGTTCTTTCTCATGAATTCAATGAAGATAAGGTTGTTAGCAATGACTAATCAGAACAGTCTCTTAGGAAAAAAGAGAGTTTAATTACCTTAGTGTACTATTCAGTGACTTGCCTAGACATACCACACACTGAAAGATACGTGACAATGTGGGTGCCGCAGTTTATATCATCACGAGCTAGGGACGGCCATGTTAGTCATGAGTTTGATTTCTGTCTCTCTCTTTTCTGAAGTGCATTAGCTGCTATGGAAACAGTGTCATTAGAATGGGCAGGGCTTTCTGACACCCATATGAACCCCATGCTTATGCTAAATGATATATCTTCTATGCAGAGCTCTTCATAGGTCTAACCATGGCATATTAACTAGTCCAGGTCTATCACACATGGTTTGAAGTACATTTCTATACAAAGGAGGTAATTCACAAAAACTTTATAGTTCATTTCCCTACTCTTGACCCGTAGTAGGCTTCTTATACCCTATAATGTCATGAAAACAGCGAACTGCACAGCACACACAGCTGCAACGATTGGCAATGTGATATTTAGTTAAGGAAGCTTGAGGAATACCTTCTTCCTCCAAAAATGTAAGACTAGAATCCCTCTGCTGAATTACGATCACAATTTAATTAATTTATTTTTTATGCTTCTTGCAATTCTCCTTTTGAAAGGAGGCTGCAATAGGTGCTAACTCAACTGGATCAAGAGACATACAGAGAAGCCAGACTTTTACATCCTCTTGTTAAACACTGCTTACCAAAAGACCAAGAAACGAATACAATCAAAACCTGTCTTTAAGAAAAAGAAAAAAGAAGCTCTCTTTAATTAAGGGGCCTATCAAATTCCATAATCTGAATGAAATTTTGTACAGAGGAACAATGAAACAAGACCTTCCCTGCTCAATCAAATCAATGGCTCATCTGTTCCTGTATCTAAATGTGACAACTGCCAAGTGTTTTGAGCAAGATGTAACCAATTCCCTTTCTGCTACTGCCACTCATTTCAATCCTACTGCACTATAACCTGCATTGTTACACTCCTGATCCCACTCTGCAATCATAGATAGGATGACCTATTTGGAAAAGCTTCAAATGCTCTGAAATATTTACCAGATTTTAGAAAACCTGGAAAGCCATGAAATAATAAAAAACCCAACAGGAGTGTGATTGTGATTTAACTTCCCCAGTCTTTAATAACTACAGAATAAATTCTGAGATATCAGAAGGAAAGCAACTGTCTGGATCTCTCATGCAGGCCCAGAAGTGTCTGAAATATCTTTGCTTTAACAACCAGTCCTACACCATTGTGGAGACCCAAAAGACTTGGAAAATCTCAGTGAAGCCTGTAAACCAAGAATTTTGTGAAATTCAACTCATAATGTTGGTCATAGCACTCAACCTCCAAAATGTCATTTTTGTTCTTCTTGCAAGAAGCAGCAAATGTTGTCAGTATCTCATTGAACAATATGCATGCCTCAGTTTACCAGTGAACTCTGAACAGCAACCACCTGTGACTGAAGAAGCCTTTTTTTTCCTCTGAAATAGGATAGCCAAATTAGGTATTAGTAATTTGCTCACAGTAAATTAGACTTGATTGATTAAAGTCTGCCACTCTGCAGAAATAAAGTTAACTGGAAAACAGAATGGAGGAACATCATGTTGACTATTAACTTTTAACAAACTGCAGTCAGAGAAGTCTGAATGTATAATAACACCTGAACTGCATACTGCAGTGAAGCAGCAAGTTAAGGACATGGAAAGCTAAAGCCTTGGGCTCCGCCCTGCAATAAATATTTGCAATGCTCTATGTTTGGAAAAAGGACAGCTAACCACAGCAAAGTGTGCATGTGCATACTTTGCTTTTTTCTTCTTAGCTAGAAAATTCCCAATGCTGCCTTTGAAATTGCTAGTAATCTGTCATGCTTCGACAAGGCTGTTCTGTATACTATTTGTTGTTAAGCAGAACCAAAAAGAGTCCGTCTCTGGTGAGTGTCTTACACTTCTTTAGCCTTGCTGCAAGAACACCAGTAACAAACAGGGGCGATGAAGCCAAATAGTTCATCAAAGACCAGTGGAACTGCATAGCTCTCCCTTGAACACTAGTCAAGTCCAATGGCCGAGTATTAAGAATTAAAATCCCAAAAGGACTGTAAAAAGGTTGGAGGCACAGCATGCCTGTTGAGCTAGGACAGATGGTTACTACAGCCCCATGACCACACGCCCAATTCTTAGTCACATCAGCAGATACTTCATTTACCTGGGACTTTTACCACTTGAAGATAGCAACGATACGTTCTTCAGGAGACTGCTGATCTAATTACAACAGTTTTCAACCTTTTCAGTTCGTATACACTCAAACAGTTTTGGGCCTCTTTTGTAGATCTCTGTGCAGTGATTTTTAAGCCAAGTGACAATAAGCTTGCTTTTCTTAGTTACTTTTTTATATAGCTTAGATGTAGTCTACCCACCTCTATAAGTCAAAAACTAAAGACATTCCAGTAGGTCTTTTCCACACCTTACTATCAAATCCACCAACTTAACATAAAAATCCAGTTTATTAATAAATTTTCTAGTAGTGATGACTACTTTAAAGATACTTCCACATTCTGTTAACTTTAATCTCCAATATGAGAGGAACATTCCACCACACTGTAGTATTTGCATCGCAATCTGTGGGGCTAAGGCAATATTCTGATGCCTGGATGCTGCAGGTTGGCCTTTTCAAGATAGATACTCCTGAGCAACCCTGCAGCAACTGTAGGATGAGTGAATCTACTTCTGTCTGCATCTCTCAGTATCCTGTTGCCTCGTGGTGCTCACAGGGTTGGGAAGAAAGTCTGCAGAGATAATGGCTGCAATTTGGAAGGGCTTCTCTTTGTTTCACTTTCCAAGCTTGCTTGCTGAGGCGGCACTAATTGCAGAACAAGGCTTCAGCTCAGGGGGCCTCACAAGCAGAGCCGCCTGCTCCTGAAGCTTAATTCCCTAATTCATGACCTTGGAACAGCAGGGACAGGAGAGAAAAGGGAACACATCCGACAGTTGTTGCAGTGAGGATGGCAGAGCGGCCTGAGGGTTCAGGACATTGATCCTGTCCTCAGCTCTATTTTCTCCTGGATGTCAGCTGTGGACATCTCACAAAATTTTTCCTTGGACTTGAGTTTGTCTCGCAATGGTGACGATCAAGTGCTTTATGATATTTAGAAGACAGAAAATGCAAAAATGTTTTGTAGCATTTCATTATTAAATATAGGACTAGACAAACACCTCTGAATTTTGTTATTATTCAGATAGATAAATATAGAGCTGGTTGCACTGAGTCCCTTCTGTGTTTGCCTTCTGTGAACATTATCGCAAGTGACATGTAATGTGGAATTAGAAAAAAATGGAAAAAGAGGTAAAAGGAACAGTTTTAAACTTGTATCAGAAACTGTTCACAGAAAAAGATTTTTGATTGTGTTAGCTTATTTGCATTTGAGGCCTGATTTGTCTTACAGAAAAAACACAATGTGATTTTACAATAAAAATAATAGTATTAAAAAAACCTGAGTCCACTGAACTCTCCTATAGCCAAATCCCTGAGTAGCTTCCACCTATGTGGCATCTGAAGAACCTTCTTTTCTCTTTAAGGAACTAGTGTTCTGTGTACAATATAAAAATAAATCACATCACATCACACTTTCATAGTTACTGCTAAGGTACAAACTGAACAAGGGAGTCAAACCCCAAAAGCTTAAGAAGAACAGCACCAATGGAGGAGATGAGTGGGACTAACTGTTCCCAATGAAGACAAGAGGCAATGTCTCTCCAGAAGGGTAAGTGAAGGATACTTTGTATCACTGATTTAGCCTTCCAGCTGCACAGTCTCAGAACCAGGGAGCCAACAGAAGAGCTTCCTTCCTGCCACCAGTGCACACCAAGGGCAGCTCCAGCAGTGTTATACCAGCATGAACAAGAGGTCCCACACCCAAAACAGTTGATGAGGCAGAAAAAGGCACAGAAGACTCCATCTCCAAACAAAACAAGGTCAAACTTCCAAGTGCTGTTCTTTTGGTTTGGTCCTCTCCAGCTTCATCTATGCTCCCTGCTTATGACACATAAGTAAATCAATAAACACATGGCACATGCCCCTTAACTCGATGAATTCTAAGTCCAGCATCTCAGTATTGGTATCAGTATTGGTAGGGTCTTACTACCTTCTGAAGACAGACGAGGAACTAAATAACTTCCCTATGCATCTGACAAAAAAAACAAAGGAAAAGTCATGCGGTAGAGTTTGTTCTTTAGGCAATTAGTAGAGCCAGTCACAACAAACAAAACATAAGAAAGGCTAATTTTTGGAGACTCAAGCTGAACCGCAAAATGTAGTTGTGCACCTTGCAGGGGGGAACTTTATGTACTTTTCACTAACAGCTTCAAAATTCCCCCACCAGGACTGACGGGAGAATTATACTTACTTCATAGTAAGCAGAAGTAAAATTTCAAAGCAGTTTTACATCAATAGAGGCAGACAGGTAGAGGTGAAGATGCTGAGGTGAGAGGACACTATGTTCAAATAACACAGAAGTAATGCCCAGTCTTATCTCTTTTCTTTCAGACTGGTTATAACCCTTACAGATATTAAAATAGTAGGAATGGAAATGCAGAGACAAGAGACTAGGAAAGAAGGTACACGAGTACAAAACATTACATCGTACACATTAGCCACACTATGACCAAGAGGTCATAAAGGAAAGAGGAACACAGAAGGACTTCTGATTTTTATTCCTGGATCTGCCACATCTTTGCCAGTTCATCTTCAGCAAGTCATTTACATGTCTTCTCTACCTCCTATTCATAGTTTATAAAGGATGAAAATACTCTGAGGTGCTTTGAGTTCTTCAGACAAGAAGTGCTGCACATGAGCAGGGTGTTATAATTACTATTAATCCATAGGGCTTGCATTTAAAAAAACCAAACAAATTCCAAGTCCTTCTTAGGAATAAGGAGTGTAGGACTGGGCTATGATCCTGGAAATGTTCATAATAAGGTATTTCTGAGGATATTAATTTCTAGACCACTTTTCTCCTATGTAGCTGTTGACGTAGATTGATATTCTTCACAGAAAAGAGAAAGCCTTGCAAGAAAGCTCTAAGAGCATCTGGTAAAAAAGCCAGAATTGCAAGTACTCCTGAAATGAGAGCTTGTTTATTGGGTCGTACTGGCATCTCGTGATAACATCTTGCAATTTATTTTTTTTTTACTGTATCTCACTTTATTAGAAAGAGCCTTTGTAAATCCAAACAGAAGCAAGTTTAGAGCAGTTAGTACTTCCAAATTAAACCAGCCCCCTTCCCTCTTATTGACAAAGACACGTATATTTTTATCTCCAAGTGTTTCCATTCTACAATTGCAACCAAGAAAAATCTATAGCCTGACAATGCAGTCCTGGTGTCTGCTGCAGAAGGAAGCCAATTCCTCCGTGACATCTTCAGTGACTACCAAATGGCTCTTCCTAAGCATCTTCCAACATTTACATTATATGAAAATGTATCTTAATATGTTATTGTGTAATAACATATAATAGCATATAATAATGTAGTATATAACAATATATAATTATATTAGAAATAAAAGGAATACTACTAACTTCTACTGTGACATGAGAATCAACTGAAGATGTAGCATTATCACAGAATTTGTGCTCAATGTTTTGTATTGAGATAATAAATACTGAAGAATGGCAAAGAAAATTTCAGTATCAGCAGCTTCTCATGAATAGATGGGGCTTCATCTAGAAAAGCATATTACACTTCTGTATCCTCTCATAAATATATACCAGCAGTTGTAGTGGACAAGTATGGGCTTAGCAAACACGCTGCACTGCTCTGGGTACACTGACTGCACGCTGAGAGCTGTTGATATCAAACACATCAATCCTCTTCTGTTCAACATAGATACTGCCTTCATCATTAGAGTTTCCAAGCATTTGAAGCAAAAGGCTACTTTCCTCTTGTCTTACATTTCTCTCTTTAATGTAAGGATTTTTTTTTTTAGATACTTGCTAAAGTAGCAATTTACCACAGAATGAGTGTTCATTATTGTCTCAGTTTCAGCAAGGTTAGTGTGCTGTGGCCACAGCGGATCACCTTGGTTGGAACTGTCACCTTAATCTGTACCGTCCCTGTCCCTTGATCATTTCTGCCTGTCATCTCTCAACTTATTTTTAGAATAGCATCTCTTTGGGAAAGGGACCACATCTTTGCAACATGTTTTACCCAGTGACTAGCATAAGGCAGCTGCAATATGAATAACGAAAGAGTTGTCAAAAATGAACAAAAGCATAGAGAGCTTCACTGGCCATAGCATAGTGATCTTTAAAACCCTAAGTTGCCCAGCTTGATGCATGCCTCAGAGGGATTCATTTCTCAATAATAAAGTTCACACTTGAGTGTGAAGAGTTTTGGAGCAAACACTGTTGGCATTTGTCCACCTAGGAGGTACCAGTCACCATATTATATAAGGACCAAAGATAAAATTAGACTGAGAACAATGTGTAGCATCTTCTAGAGCACAATGACTCACATTCACGCATGAGACTGTCAAGCTGGAACACAGTCACGGAGAGTATAAAAACAAGGCTGCAGTAAAAAGTACCTCTCCAGATTCTTTTGTTGAAAATATGGAGAAAACTACAGAGCTAGGGGCACACTAGTGTTCTCCAGCTTACTGATTCCACAGGCCACAGAAATTCATGACCCACAGCAGATAAATAATCTTACCTCCTTCCCTACACTTTGCAAATCACCAAACAGAAAGAATTAATGGGAAAATGATGACAAAACAAAGATTAAATATTCCTAAGTCTCAGAAGAACTTGTTCAGAAGGTGAAACCACTTTCTGTAATGACGTGTCAGCTCGCACAGAAACTCCATGCTGCCTTATTCATACATCCCAGCTTAGCAGAGACTGGAAAATGTGGGATTCTGTACAATTCTACGACTCAGAAAAAGTGTATTGTTCTCATTGTGACACACACAGAATGAGAGAGATGAGTACATCTGTCTGTCTGCAACCATCCCTTCTCCTCCCTCATTTGAACTTCTGATGAAGGAAGCAAGATTGCTGATCCTCACTTCAGTGCATTCCCCATCCAGATAATTGTTGCACAGCCTTGCTCATAAACTTATGGAACCAGAGGAAAGACAGACCATTTTTGGTTTCTAGTCTGGTATTATCAACCTGAGTCCACAACCACTCATGTGTTATAATTAATCAGAAAATGGTCCTTGAAACAATTGCTGGGTCCTAACTGATGTCAAAGCCCATGGCAAATATTGTCAGCAACCACCTCCCAAGCACTGTCAACACCTCAGTGAATAAGTTCAGAAGCTGTCTCCCAACTACTGTCAAGAGCTACCAAAAGATGTGGTCCAATGCTACCACCCAATTGCTGTCACCTCACAGCAGGCCTGGTCAAAGCCACTTGCTGATCACTGTTGATGCCAGCCAGCCAGGTCACTTGTCTTTATTGGTGACAACAGGAACAAAGTCACAATGCAATTTTGCTTCCGTAACAGCTAAACATGTCCTTTATAACCTCATCTCACAATCAACAAGCACGTTATTCTGTACCTTGGCCTAGGCTAGCAGGGAATCCCTGCAACACATGGGAGTAATTGCACTGCTTACCAATGAACAAGAATTATCCAGCAGTTTTGTCCAAGTCTGAATAAGCAACCAGTAAAAATACTACCACTCACACATGGTGGATCTTACTGCCACGAGATCTTCCCTCTGCCATATTCAGCTGAAGCTTCCTCTCTTAAGATTTCTCTTTTCCCTTGTTGTACCTTCTTTTGCTATGGTTCGCTGTAAGCAACACTTCTCACTCCTTGATTTTAAATAATTATCTCATCCCTACTTAGTCACAAATTAGTCAAGCTGTACATATAAATCCACATGCAACTGTTTGACTTGTGAAAAGCAAAGAATGCTTTTAGTGAAAGGAGAAAAACGACAGATTGTCCCTCAATGTGTGTGTGTATATATATACACACATACACTGTATGTTCTGGCACATGGTAGGGTGTATTTACTGTATGAGGCCATATGCTTGAAGAATTAGAACAGAGGAAAAAAGCCAACTTCTGAATGTTGTATGTCTAGTTTACATATTGTCAAATAGATTCTAAATACATGGGAAACAGAGTTCAAGAGATTCACAATTCATACAGGACAGGCAATCGTATATAAAGATCAGCTAGTGTTCAGGAGTCAGATTTACAAAGAAAGAAGGTGCAACACTACTTATCTGTATGAAGATGTACCACTGCTCCTGTCTCTTCAGCTTTTAAAAAACCTCTCTTAAAACTCTGAGCATGCCAAATGTAACAGAAGCATTATCATAATCCTTGCATCATATGTGGATTTACTAGACTAAGTTTCCACCAGCCCAGAGGTGGAACCACTGAGCACCGTACTACATCATGTAATACAAATATGTCCACAGTCAACTTGATGCTTTGTGTGAAAGTATAAACATGTTCAATGGATGAAAACACTGACTTTTTCAGCCTAACAGAAAACAGCATAACAAGAAAAATTAGCTGAGCACTGGAAACTGAAGCAAGATCAATTCTTATGAGAAAAAAGGGCTCAATACCTTCTAATGAGTTTGAATATGTAGATTATGCTTGTAACCAGAAGAGATTTAAATATTCAGAAAGAGTAATTTACATCAATGCTTTCATACCCTTTGTTGCTTGTTTTGTTGGGTTTAAGGCTTCTTTCATTCCTTTCTGTTATTATAGGGCAGAAATAGCCATGTTTTGTGACCTTTCCTCCGTTCCACTAGAGTTTAAGTGGAAAGAGAAGAGACTGGTTCTTCAACAGCAACAGTTAAAGGTTATGGCCACAATTAATGCATTTGTGTCTATTTGACTATGTCAACTCTTGCCTTGTGAACTCCTCATTAAAACAAGAGTTGGGGCAATGGTTGCCCTGGGGAAATACTAGACAGGTACCAGATCTCCACTTTAGACTTTTTATGTGTATAGAGAATTAGACATACTCTTTTCAACTTATGCAGCATCTTCTCTGGAGCCTCCTAACATATTGAATTACATAGCGCCATTGTGAAATGACCAGCTCTCTGATTTTGTAAAATTATTCTATTAAATTAACAGTTGTGAATAATTCAAATTACTAGAAAGCAATTAAACTCATTTTAGTCTAGCAAGCTGTGTCAGTAAAGGACTTCATTGCCCATCAAATCATGATCTCCTCTTCAAAAATGTCCCAAAACCACAGCTGCCTTAACAAGTGAACTTAAAAACAAGGATCTCCATGAAGAACAGAATAGAAGCTCTGGTTCTTTCATGGAAACCCATTCTTATATTGTGATGGCACTATGGATCAATTATACAATTTATTTCCTTATACTCCAGTTAACTGCTGCTACAGAATACCTCTGTAGTCTCGACAGACCTCATTTCCCATTCCAGACTGGCCACTGATTTTTCATGAAACCTAAAGTCTCTTCCCATTCCAGTATCTCAGTTTCCCTTCCTCTCAAATAAGAGGATGATGATGTTGGTATCCACCTCAGAGGGATTCTGAGGATTAACTCTCAGATGACTTGAAATCATCTGAGCTGTGATACTTGGGTAGAAACTATGAACGATCAGCAGATGTTGCTATTACAGTCACAACTTCTCATATTTTAAAATCTAAACTTTTTGTGCGAAAAATAAAAAAAAAAAGAAACACCTCTTGGTTTCTACAGCAGACCTTAGATTGTGACTTGATTTTAACCTTCAAGATTCTTTTAACTTTATTGTGCAGGGAAAGAAGAGTGAAAGCAGGGGCTGGAAAAGAATCTGAAATTCACAGAGAACATCTTCGCTGTCTTCCTTCTTCATAGCCACTTCAGACCTGCAGCACTGACCCCTATTAACCATCATTAGGGCATTTTGCCCCACTGGTTAGAAGAGGTTTTCTCCTAGCGTGCTGAGCAAGTACAGTCTCCAGACAGCCTGTGCAGAGGCAGGACTTGATGCATAATGTGAAACAAACAGCAACAATGACACAACATAAAGGACTTTGACAGAGAAAGATTGATAGTGGCAAATGGAGAAGTGTCACAAAGCCAACCTCATGCTTGCCAAACTCCAAAGCCACATTTGTCATCTGTGGCACTTTCTCCCTCGTGCAGGCTGCTTGTCAAAGGGACTAGTTCAAGTGTTCAGCAGGCGAGGAGATGTGGAGGTGAAGAAGTGAAGACATCATTCTTCATTACTCACTTCAGAAAGGGGAAAGGAAAATAAGAAAGAGTCGACCGCAGTACAGTCTTGATTAATTACCAGACTTGGCAGTGACAGTGAAAGCCAGAGGAGGGTGAATTTTATTGCTATATACGCACAGCGCAAACACAACTTCCCTGAGAACTATCAGCTCAATGAGGCAAGCATTAGAGCCTGGATCCTGAAGGCTTGCAGGCTGAAAACACAGACCTGCAGAGCCATCCCGCCCCTCTTTCCTCTGCACTGCTGCTCTGAGCCTCAGACCTTTCTGACAGGCAAGTCTCATGGACTGGCGGTAGCTTTGGCCTTATAGTAAGCAATGTGTTGCATATGGAGTTGACAGTACGCATGTTGCACAAACAGACTGTGAGAACAATTCTGTTGTGTAAAACTGAAATGGCTGCAAAGAGGATTTAAATACTTTCAAAGTGTAAATCACATGCAATTGTGATGCTTTTTCTCTAGCTGATCTCTACACTAAAAGTTGACAGACTGTTTGAAAAACCTACCTGTACTGCTAAAGTTGCCAATAACTGATCTCTTCTTACATGTTATTTAAAATAATTTAGAGTGCAATTATGCTAGGAAAGCACAGCTCAGTTAAAATGCCATTATGGGTCTCATATCATGTACACTTAGCATTCAAGAAAAAATGCTGGGTTTATCTTCCCTTATTGCCAGCCTTGTAAACTTACCCTGTGATCTGAAGTTTATACCTTTCCAGCTCATACATCATCTGAAATAAAGAATGCACTTTTGGACTTTTTAAACAATTCTATAAAAATGTGTAAGCCATGAAAGAAGATGTATCTCTCTTCTCAAAGTTCTGCTGACTTTAATAAGAATGAAAAATACTTCAAATGCATCTTACTTTCTGTATTCTGCAGTTCTAATTCTGCAGTCACAAAGTGTTAAAAATTGTTTCCATTATTATTTGAGCAAATAGGCTTGAGATCATATTCCACTAGGTTTCAATCACAGTGGCAGCTACTGGAAACCACTTGTCCCATGTTCATTAGTAGTAAAATTGCTTTCAGTAGTGGTTGAGTGGGGATTAGACCAACTGATGACAATCACTATTAAATGACAGGTCACTTTCCCAGTACATACACAGTCCAAATGTCTAGAGGCCCAGGCTGATGAAGGGCTCCTAAGTATGAGTCTTTGCAGTGCCCAGAACAAAGGACTCTGAGACAGAGGACCTGGACTGTGAACACTGCATTTGCACAGTCCCTGTTCTGAGCTTAAAGACAGAAATTCAAAGGTCTCAATAGGTGTAGGGAGTCTAAAAATTATGCCCACCAATGTGACCTCTCCCATTCTCTTTCCACCCCATCATCTCCACCTGAGGAATTAGGCATAAGGACACCCAAAAAGCTTAGACAACAGAAAACTATGCAGGCATTCAGTGCAGCTAAGTCAGCAGCGCTTCTGGGTGTACACAGCAGAGTAGGAGACCGCTTAGTAACATTTCACCAGAAAAAGCAGATACATACAGTATCCCAGACGGCTATGCTGCCTATGCAGAGTTTTCAGTATCACTAAGGCCGCACTTGAAACACCAAAGTGCTTTTGTGGATCCTGACCACAACCTTTTGGAACCAAGACTTCCCACCTGCCTGTTAGCAGAATATTCTACAATCTTCAATGTATGCATCCTCCCAAAACATGAAGGATGCAACTGATCCCTACAATACGGCCAGAAGAGAAAAGAATGGATGGAAGAGTATCTTTCAGCAAGCCATGAACCAGCTGTATCCAAGATGCATCAGAGTCAGAAGCAGCACATCTGGCAAGCACGGTGTCCCTGCTGAGAGGCAGAGACCAACAGCTGTATATGGATACCACAACACTGCTAAGAAAACAGCACATATTTCTGCACAGATCTGCTCTACACATTACAGAGACACCAGTCATGTGGAGCTGGGCCAATGCACCCTGCATCATGCTCGGCTATGCGGCACAGAAAGGCCAGTCACTGCTCAAGGTCACCTTACTCGTCTACAGAAATTACAGCAAATGTGCAAAACCTAAACTCCTAAAAATGGCATCATTTTCATCTCCCTGCTCCCCCCTGCCCTGATTGTCTTGTTAAAAATGGTTCCATCTCTTTGAAACATAAACACTGTCACCCTCAAAGCATGCATGTTTTCTCAGTAAAAATGAGTCACTTTCTAAGTAAAGGTAAACTTCCCTCAGAAGCTTTGTAAATCACTGCCCTCAGCACCATTTTCATGCAAACCTACAATACCTGTTTTATCGTTTCCTCACAAAGCAAAATCTGAGCAGGTGCAAAATCCAGAGAAGGAAAACTGTAAAGTTTTGTGCCTTTTTTTTAAATGGTTTTAGTTTTACCTGGTTCTAAATTGCAGCTCAAGGTACAGAAAAATACGTACTACTACTAGGGGCCTGTCTTTTCCCTGACACACTTTATTCATTGATCCCTCGTAATGAAAGCCAGTTTGAAAGACTGTTCTACTTTGCATCCATTTTTCAGGTTCACTGGCTCTCAGCATCCCTCCCTGCAGCTGGTGCCTCAGTACAGCTCCAGAGATCTGCCCCCCCATCAAATCCACCCTGAAAGCACCCAAATCTGCTCTCAAGCAAAGAAAAAGAAATGTACCTCCAAATGCCTGAGTGGCTTTCCCCTTCACTCCTCCCTGCACATACCCGCCCATACTTTGTCCTTTCCAGAAAAGCCTCCAAGTTATAGCCACTATCCTTCTTCCTGGCCTGCCAGTGAAGCCTGACAACACTTTCTCTTAATCACCTGAAGCCGTCAGTCATCATGAGTGACATGCGAAATCTCAGCTTGAACGTATTACACCCACAGGAATCCCACCACTGTCTAGGCTACACAGCGACAGCTTCTGACTGAGTGCTCTAAACCAAGCCTGGGCAAAGGGTCTGAGGCAGAATAACACAACAGATGTGCCACCACCAGGTTGGCACTCTCCTGCACCCTATGGCCATCTCACAGCTCCACAGCAACGGCATAAATGAGATTTAGATCACAAGATTGCTGAGGCAGAAACCATATATTTTATTATGTGCAAATTCAAAACACTGTATGACGTCTTTATCTTTGTGCTTAAACTAATAGAGAATCTACATCAATGGAGAGAAGTTATGACACAGCTGAGAGACTCTTATTCGAGCTGGTAGAGGAAGCTATATACAAACGCACAGCTCATCAGACAAGGGACGACCTTCCTACCTCTTGCCTCAGTGCTCAAACTAAGTGTTTTAGATGTTGGAAAACACGGCAGGTTCTTCCCTATTATTCTTCCATATATGCAGCTGACAAGACAGTCACTGTTGAAAGTGGGAAGCAAAAAATGCCTAAGAAACCAAAAACCCATGTTGTTTCAATTGCCTGAATATGAGCCAGAAATACTAGAAAAGGTACAAGAAAGACTTTCCACATTGGAAATCCAGTATGATTACCTAGATGATAGTGTTTAACTGACAGAAGAAGGTAAAGTAGTTCTGAAAAATGTTGAGGATCTTATTCTTATTCTTAGTCCTGGTGCTTAAACAGGATGATCTCTCCATACTGTGCTGCCGTATAGCTCTTCCATGCCAAGCAGGCGTAAACTCTCAGTGCTCTTTGCACTGGGTGTCAAACTCCAGGGAACACAGGCTGAAAGAGAAATGCATCCCCTAGGTTCAATACCCACAAAAGCAACATCAAAGTCTTGCCATTTAGTGTGTGCTCAGATGTTTATCCACACTCTGCTTAGGCTGGTAAAAAGTATGGATCAGATGCCTAATGTTTTTAACAGCCACCTAACACTAGAATCAATACTGCCAAACACCATGGGCTGTCCCTCATTAATGCTCTTACATCAGTGGTGTCTCTGATTTAACATACTTTTAATGGCTTCCAACATTTGATCTATACACTTCACTTGCCTAAACAGAAAGAAACAAACATCTCTTGACACTGTACGAAATGTGCATGGGCTATGAAACTAGAGAAGAAGCAGAGTATGAACATTGGGGCAGTGGCTGCAGATGACAGTCACGCTCATCACTGGCTTTAGCTCTTTAATTAACAGACAAAATTTCACCCTTCCAGCAGGTAAGTAGTAGTGACAGTTAGGAAATGTATGGTGCTCTTGCAGACAGCAGAGAGTGAGGAACAGAGCAAGGAAGAGAGTAACTTTTATGTTATTCCTCATGTTTAAGGAGTTGTTTGGTGTGCTATAAACATGAGGAGCAAGGCAGCTCCTATTTTTCATCTTTGGGACTTGTGCTAAAAAGGCTCAGACTTGTCTTCTTTGGGGCTTGTGCAAAATCCACCCCTCTCGTGTCCTAATGCTGTATTATTTGTGTATATGCACACACGCAAAGACATATAATCTCTGCTCAACAATTTCCAGAAACTAATTCAGCCTTGACAGGGTGGTCGTTTATGCCGATAAATTGCATAGCCACAACCCATACATAATACACAGAAATGTATCTCCGGATTCTTATGCTTGTGGCCACAGCTCAGTGAAAAGCACTCTCCTCTAAAGGATGACAAAAAGCATTCTCACACTTTTTAGAGTTTTGCTCTTATGACTGCATCCTTGCAGCTTATCAGGTGTTTCCATAACTGGGGTCTTCACGGAAATTCCTTAGCACCTGGTTACTACTGGATTTTAGATTTCACTACGATAGAGACCAGCTCTGCATTTTCACAGGGGCTCTGCCCTCTGCCTTAAAAAGCAGCACAGACCTTGCTCTATGAAACAACTCAGAAGGGCAGATGACAACGCATTGCTCTTCCCTGAAGCTTGGCCTACCCATGACCTTACCTTAGCTCAATAATTTTGTTCAAGCCTTACTGTGGCTGCCTTCCATATAAATACATCTTTCTCCTTGCACCTTTGCTTCATGCACTATTCAGACAACATAATATTCCCTGCCCTGTGGAAAATGGGGAGGGACAGGAATGTGGCAGACCCTTGCCTCTAGGAGAATGGTACATCACTCACAGAAATGCACATGGGGATTTGTTCTAACTTATTATCATCTGTAACTCAGCTGATACTTCTGTCTCTGATTCTGTCAGCCTAATTTCTTTCCACTACACAGACGTGTGCACATCTACCTCTCCCTCAGGAAAAGAATACGAGAAAGGGGTGTTATAGAGGAAGAGGAGGAAGGCAGCGCATGTTTGTTCTGTAATAGCATGAGGAAGGTGTGCGGGGGATGGAGTAGGGCTAGAGCTATCATCCAGTAATTACAGCTCAGGGAGAAAAGCTTGCACTGCAAGGCGTGCAACATCTTTGGAATGTGATTTTTCACTTGATAACCAGATTTTCTTTTATATTCTCTTCCTTTCCCTGGTTTTCTCTTGCCAACCTGTAGCACATGGGAATATTTTCCTTCTATTATTAAAGTGGAGTTTTTTTATCTCCTGTTCTTGCAATGAAAGAAAAAACCTAAACAAACACATTAAAAAAAACTCACAAAGAAGAGCGTTCTTAAAATCCAGCTAGAGTAGCTCAAAAAAGCAGCTAACACAAATTGGATCAAATAGGAGACAGAGATGGCAGGATTCTGGGCTCTCAGCTCTCTTGTGGATTTGCCGTGTGGTCACCTTCTGTAGTAAAAGTCCTAGGGAGAGCTTCCAGCCTACTGCTCTCCAGGCTTTGGAAGTAAGAATTTGGAGTACCTATATTCCTACTTGCATAACATCCCTCACTCATTTTAACGTATGAAAGCCTTTAGGACTCTGTATCAAATGCACTGAGCAAGGAAGTGTACTGTGGCAAAAAGGGGTCTTCAAAGAGTCAGTATAGTGGGCAAGTGTGGAGAACCTGGGAATACGAGGCAGCAGCCCTTTACTGTACTTTAGTAATGGTAGCTCAGCCACTTTCTCACCAAAGAGTGGGGAAGGAAGAGAAAACCCTGCTGCTGTCCACAGAATGGCAAACATGGTCTGGTAGTGTGGGGCCTGGGCTAGCACTTAGGAGATCTCACCTTATTCCCAGCCATGCCTCTCCTCTCCAGTGAAGCACTGATCACATTACATCACTTCTCTGAAGTTCAATTTCTCCATCTGTAAAATGGGCATGTACTGACCCTCCTTCATAAAGCACAAAGACCCACAGAAAACTGCCAGATAAGTGCTAATTATTGTTAAAAATATGATTCTGTCCTAACTCCTTCAGACACCCTAGAAGCAGCTTAGAAAATGAACAGCACAATCTCAATAACGATGATCATCCCAACAGCACTAGTATGTTTAGCTCTGTATAAATCAGGCCTGGCAGTTTGATGAGTTGCAAGGAAGGCGATATTATGTCTCAAGAGGAATGGACAAGTGCTGACAGCTCACCAAGGCTTCCTCTGCGCAGACATTAAGCAGCTTTCTGCAAATGCTCAAACTCCCGCGAGAGGCAAGAACAGTGGGGAGGGAGGGAAAGAAAAACATTTTGTAAACTTTTTTTCTCAATTTTTTTTTACTTCTGCTGCTGTTCCATCTCCCTCCCCAGCTCCTTTTTATTACAAATTAAATAATTACTGGGCTGTAGCCCAAAACACTGAAGATTTCACATCTTGTTTGGTCTAATTATATCAGCCGGCCTGACAAAATGGTTTCATCAATGGAATTGCCTTGCAAGAGCTCTGGCTAATCAATTCTTTGACACTTAATTAAGAACTCTGCTGGTCTGTGAGGATTCAGGGAAGAGGGGGGAGACACTGGGCAGCAAAGCGTCTGGATACGCAATGTAGAGCACAGGTTGTTAAAACTCCTGGCACAAATGGATCTTCACTTCCCTCACTGTCCCTGCTCATCTTCCAGCTTTAATATTACCTCACACTTTATCTGTCTCTCTAACCACTTGCTTCAGTTGGGTTTTTTTTATTACTTTAATCTCAGCCCTGCCACCAGTAATGGCTTCAAAACCCCTCTAGGGCCTTAGATCTACTTTCAGACAGATGTTTCCAAAGCAGGCTGCAGCAGACAGGCTTGAAGCATAACACTTCAAGCTAAAAGTGCATCGGACCTCACACGCTAATCAGACTGAGGTTCAGGAAGCATTTGGAGAGGAGACCTCTGTAGAAAAGTCAGGCTGCCACAGTGAGAGGAACGCCAGCGAGGGTGTACTTCCCCTGGGTCAGCACCCACCCTCCCAGCGAGCACAGTGCCTACAGGTCCCCACTAGCTGCATGGTAAAGGCTTTCCTTTGAAAAACACTGCTACCAATTGGTGCACTCTGGGGATCACCCAGCAGTACCAACTGTGATTAGGTCCGTGACAAGCAGATAGCTGCATTTCTTTTGAATGACCAGTGCACGCAATTCAGAGCTTATGTTGGTTTTCATGGTTATACTGACTTTCAGCTGGCTAAGGGAGGACAGATGATGTTCATTCCAGCATAAAGTTCAAAAAGAACAAACAGATAGTATCTGATCTAGCATAAATATTGCCATTCACTGCAAAGTTAACCCACTAACATTTTTTTAATAGCTTTGTACCAGCAATGTAAGTTTAACCTGGATCAGTACATTGTATCATTTGGTGGCAGTGTGTTTTGATGTGGCCCCAGAGCAGAAATTAAAACCTGTGAGCTACTTAAAAAGTGTATCATTCAAGAAAGGAAAGTAGCATTTATAAGAAAAAAAACCACACACTCCCCCCCCAAAAACCCCAAACCACCAAACAAACAAAAAAACAAACCCAAAACTAAACAAACAAACAAAAAAAACCACCACAAAACCAAAACACAACAAATCAGTAAAAACAAATCAGAAAAAAAATTTGGAATCTGCAGGGTAAAAGCTAGTTTATCAGTGTTTAACGAAAACACATGTCAATTGCACCCAATGTCATTTCAGGTGCTAAAGCCACATCATGAAGCTACCAATGCAGCCCGTGCTTGCTGCTCCCCTCATGGAAAGCCAGAGGTTAGCAATACCAGAGGTAAAGAAGGGATAAGATACTCTTAGCTTGACCATACACTAGCCAGATTCTCATTAAAATGCCTGGTTATGCTGCAGATTCAGAGCTTCAAGTTCAGTTCCAGTAGTGGCAAAGACTGATTAAGAGTTGGAAGGCCAAATGCTTTACTGCAAAGAAAGTAGCCAGTGATAGGCTCCTTCACAACACTAACACATTCAGAGCTGTGATGCAGAAGACCTTGTGAGCAGTTAATACCTTTCCATTCTAAAGTCCCCAAATTTTGCAGGGTAACTCAGGGGCTTTGGATGAAAGACAAGCCTTAACCAGCCTTAACCTTTTGAAATTTAGGATTCAAACTTGAAAATTGCTTTTCATGTTCATCCAATAATCAGATACTTATTAGGAAAGGAATCAGCCGAGGGTGTAACAGGAAATGACAAAGTGCATTTTACACATTTTCTCTACACCTGAAAGACATTAGCTAGTAACTGTAAACTCCTCTATTTCTTGGGTCCATTCCTGGCTTGGAAAGCCACAGGAGCCCAAACAGAACCAAAAGAACATTAAAAATTATAATCCAATTGTTAGGTGCAACATGTCTAACTTTTATCATTGCTAGATGGCATGACTGGCACACATGTGGGAAACTCCCTGAATCCACAGTCCCAAATGGGAAAGCAAATTGGTAACAGTGGTAGATTCAATATATACACTCAAGTTTTGGCCACCCTGAAAGACTGTGGGAAAGCCAGGCACGCTGTGCACAACTAAAAGTGGAAGAAAGCAAGCAGGCATCTTACTTTAGTTCTCAGCTTCTGAGAAGGTTAACCTCGTCTAAGCAGCATCAAGAAAAGGGCGCCTAATTTTCTCTTTGTCAGCTATTGCCACTGTCCTTCTCCCAATGATAACGTTGTCAGTGAAGGAACTTTCCCCTTTGCAGTTCCTACCATTGGGATATACTTCTCCATACCCCTTCTCTCAGTACTGTCAAGCTTTCAAATTCTTTTTTCCCCCCAAGAAAGCACTCGCCCCTACACCTCTTCACTAATTTTCCACTTCTCTGAAAACAAGAGTTGCTGTGTCTTCAGTGTCATTGGTGAAGGTGTATCAATTTACACAGTGGAAAACTTTGCTTATACTAGACAATAAACAATAAAAATTATGCAAATAATAATGGACAAGTTCTTTTATTCACTGCTAAAACAAATCTGAGTTTGTAGCTTGCAGCAAACAGTGACTTTTGAGAAGAACTAGCTGACTATCTGGATCAGCTGGTACTAAAAAAAAGAACACAGCAGAGCAAACAGAACATGAGGCTAGTGAAAAATGAAAATTGGGAATTAATTAGGAACAGAATGAAAAAGACTGAAAAACTACCTTTATAAAGCTCTGCATTGACTCCAGTCTTTCAGTGTTGACTGACTGTCAGAAAGTTAATATTTTGCTGTAAGAAATGTGCAAATCTTTCATATTTGTAATTTTTTTTTTTGGTGGTGGGTAAAAAAAAAAATAAATGGAGAAAAAGGTCCATTTGCTTCTTCCCAGAGAATATGATTTCAAATTTCAATTAAAATGAAATGAGCAGCACGATTATCGCTATAGAGCAGGCGCCTGGTAGCAGCAATAGGCCTCTTTCACTGCCATGGCAACCGGTCCTCATTGTCACGGCTACCTTGGCACTACATGTAATTGTCGACGTGTGAGCCTGACTGATAATACACAATCAATACCCCATATGCAGCAAACATCATTTTCAGTCTGAGGGAAAGAAAAAAAAAGGGGGGGGGTAATGCTTGCAAAAGAGAAAGAAAGAAGGAAAGAGAAACAGGGAAAGTGAGAAAACCAGAGAGTGGGAGTGAGGAAGAAGGGAGACCTAACTCCAAAACACCTTTAACAATAAAGCATGATGCTTTTTTTCTATAAAGCAGATAGCTGGAAAAATCCCACCAGCACACATGAACACCTGCTAAGTTCTTCTAATAATATATTAACTAATTGTTTATGCCAACATCATTAAAGCATTATCCAAACACCACATCAACCAAGAGAATGCTTTTGTATATAATCAACAGTAATTTTGATAATGCCAAATTCTCAGGAAAGAGCTGGCACTTACAGTCCAGAGCAGGAAGCTGATTTTTGTATATGGATCATTAGATTTTTGTCTGACTGAGTATAAAAACAAAACAAAAAAAGCCCAGGGAATGAACAGATCATGTAGTGAAAAGGGGAGCTTAGTCCTCAAACACACAGCAGAAAGTGAACTGTGATATCAGAGTGGAGACAGGTGCAGGAGGATAAATGGAGGAATAAAAAGTCTGCTCAGTATTAACACTCTAATGCTTTGGTCACCTTATGTTCTTCTCTGAACACTGTGTCCTTTTACCTAATGTTTGCATGCTGTGCAGTGCAATCAAGTCCCATAACTAGTGTAACACAAATGTGAATGCAAATGGAGAATAAGAAAGGACACAAAGAAGAGTATAAAGAGAGAAGTGGAGGGAAAGAAATTAAAAGAACAGTGCAGAAAGAAAGGGAAAAAAGTGAAGGAGAAAGCTTGACACTACTTTTTATAGGTGTGGGGCCCAAACATACAGGTATGTTGACTTCAGTGTCAGCGACCTGCATGCTATACCTGTGTAGACAGGCAAGACGCAGCATGCAAGACTATCAGCTGGTACAAGTTGGTTATGTTCATAAGGTCCCTAGCAGCTAGAAATGTGGCCATGCAGCACCAGCTGTTCTTCTCTAGGGGACAGGCCAATAAGCAATGCTATGGAGATTTCAGGTCAAGCTGGAGTAAAATCCCTATGAGCTGGCATGAAGTCAGTGTCTTGAGGTTTAAGGTATTTTATTCCCTCAAAAGTCTCTAAGAATAAGCATCAGCAAACTGTGGACTCACCTGAAAAAGTGAGGGAATGGTAAGGGAACAGGATTCTTGTAGATACTGAAACAGTGATCTCAAAAATTCCTTAATGTAATCTAAGTACTCCACCAGGAAAAGCTGCAGACTCACACAGTCGTGTCGAGGTGAGGTGCTGGCATCTCAGACCCCTGCACACCTCTGAATTGTAGTAGGTGGTGTCAGCAGGGCTGAAGATAGTTAAGAAAAATGTCCATGTACCTGTTCAGAATAGCACAGAGAGGAAGTGGTCCATGTTCTCAAACCATCTTCTTCCAGATCTTTTTATTTTCTTTAGTAGTTTTACTTACTGCCATGAGAAACTCAAAAGATGTTTTGCAGGTATATATGAACAACTTTTGGGTTTCATAGCACAGTGCAGGGGCAGCTGATGGTACAACATGACACTGATAAGCTTAGCACAGTAATAGTGAATGCACAATAGGAATGTCTTCCTAAATCCCATAAGAGATAATTGTCTGTAGTTAATTAGCTACATCAGAGACAGAAAAGAAATTCTTAGCTAGCTTGGATGAGCATGGCCAGACATGAATCACCCTATTTTATGGTCTACCATTTCTTAGATACCAGCATTGCTGAATCTGGGCAGGTACCTTTGTTTTAGACTGGTATCTTTTCACTGATGTGCTTCTCTGAGATACCACATGGGTCATGCTAATTAAAAAGAGCACATTGTGCATTCAAGTATCCAATATAGAAGTAAAAATGTGTTCCTGAATGAGTCAGTTTAGACAAAGTTCCCAGCTCCTGCACCCAGTTACACAATGCAGTTGCTGCTGAAAGTTCAGCTTTCCTAAATAAACAATTCTATTATAATTACACTGCCAGCATAACTCCTAACTGCAATATCAATCGCTTCTTGCATGAAGGGTTAAGCGTATCATACAGATAAGCCAAGTCCATGAAGAATCCTGCATTAGTACTGTAGCAATATACTTCGCACTCCCATATTGCCAATCAAGGCAATTCCCATAAAGCAGATCAAGGGACAGTTACGTGAAGCAGCTTTGGCTCTTCCCTTCGTAATCCAAATCTGAGAGAAAAATAATGAAGGATATGGGTCTGACCACACCTTATCTAAAGACTGGCATAACATATAGCCCTGAATCTTTTATGTGCCTTCAAACTCTCTGGCTCTTCTGAAACCAAACGATAGCATCTTCCTAAAACTCGTACTCACTCTAGGAAGATTAACTGTAACTTGCACCTTTATTTGTCAAATTCACACTGCATAATAGATAGGATAATTGGGCCCCAGTTGTCTAACATTTATGGAACAAACCTCTGATAACAACAGATTGATTGACAGCTCCACTTGTAGAACACAAACACAGTCTTTTGGATTGTAATGTTCTAAACGTTAATGCTAGAGGTTGAAAAGCAAAATTAAACAATAATAAAGGACATACTTGCAACAAATGCAATGTCAGAAATTTCCCTGGGGTTTCAGTAGGTCTGATAGCATTGTTCTAAAATAAAACTTGAAGACACCATAAAGTTCTAGTTTTACTAACACTCCCCCAGGCTTGCCAGGGATGCTTCATCATTTCCCAGTATCTCAAGAACTACTTTCCACACACTTAGAAAGCTTTCATTTTATTTTTTCTTCATGGACTTGGGCTTCATCTTACCTTCTGCCTCTGCTCCTGACTAGTCCTACTCAATCACACACACTCTGAAAATGAATGTAAACCCCTAGCAGACAAAGCCAGCATTCTGTTCAGTTTTGGCTCTTTGCCAAATTATCTGATCTATTCTGACTTTCAAGTTCTGTTTGAGACAATGTGTCAGGAGAAGTAATCAAAACCATTTTTGTTTACTGCATTCTTTTTAGCAATTGCAGCCTTTTATCATTTTTCTAAAGACAAATGATTTACAAAGTCTAATTTGTGCTATAATTAGAAGGAAGAAAGAAATTAAACAGCCGCTGTTTTCCCCCCAAAACAACATTAAGAATATCCATTGAGTACATTACATAAATTCAGAATACATAGGTAATTACATAATGTGACCTTGTAGCCACTAAGGTTTGCAGATGTAGAGGCCTCCCCTGAACAGATCATTGCAGGACAAAAGCCTGACATACTAGAAAACATCCTCTGCCCTGAGAAATATCTATGTATTGCTTCGGGTACTTGTACCAGGACATGCTGAAGAACACAAAACTCCCTCTACACATATTTTTCAAATACTAGAAAAAAATGTGAAAAGAAGATCTGCAAATATGGCCACCTTCCATAAATCAAAACTAAACTCACTTATGAGCCCTGGCAATGGGTGGGATGTGTATACACAGGACAGACGGACACTACAGCTTGAGAGAACAGAGCGCAAAAGGAACAGCAATCTGACTGAAACACTAAAACCCTTTCTGTGAACCACTCCAAATTCCTGAGTCTAAAATGAGATCCAATCCCCTAATCACAACATTTACAGCTGCCTATTTATTATTTGCGCTACATCAGGTAAGTAGCGGGATAGCCACACAATGGAAAGTCAAGTTCCCTATAGCACAAAGAGAATATTTTGCCACTAACATGCACAGCTAATAGCAAAGCTCCAGAAAACCTGAGAGGCCAACAAATCTCAAGAAACATTTTCTATTAAAAAGCCTATCTCTTCCAAAGTGATCTAGCAGGCAGTCCATCCAAGCTGGCATGAACAAAACCCACTTGAAAGGGAACCTGGGCCAGTGGGTGAGTAAGTCTGGCCTCCCTGGGCATATCTGTGCCTCATAACCCTGACCATGTCCTTCCAGCTTTGGGTGACTCTGGCATCCACTGGAACTAGTGATTTTAAGTCAATGTTACAGCTCAAGCTGCTTGTAGATGAGGCTACGAGTGATTGCAGGGGCTGTTTGACAAAACCTGCCTGATGGTTGGAAAGGCAAGCTTGCAGAAAACAACCTGCTACAATAAACTTCTATGAGCCTTTGAAGGGCACGTAATGCAAAGACTGTAGTGGGGAGAGATAGAAGAAGGGAAAGGAAACAATTCCAGGTTGTGCAATTAGGAAGAAAAAGACACAAAGGAACATGCAGGAGGAATGTCTAGATGCATTTCTGTTTGGCAACGAATCCCCTGGAACAGCCTCCACAGAGTGATGGTGGAATTTGTGTTGCTTTAGTCATTTATAATTAGACTCGATATATCACTGGTGAATGTGACATAAAAAACAAACTTGCAGCAAATGCCAAGGGAAAGACTAGATGGCACAGGTGTTTGCCGTTTCTTGTGTCTAAGGCACCTTTCACTTCATCCTTAAGTGCTTTCTAGTCCTTCTGTATAAGCTTGTTAATCCCACTATCCTGGCAAAATTCCAACTTAGTAATTAGTTTCTGCCTACCTTAAATTTCTTTTCATGGCTTTGATTTGTTATAGCATTATTGTATCTCCTCTTAAGTGAAGTATAATATTGTGCTGCTATGTTCCACTCCAGAAGTAGTTGCTAATACACACAGAAGGGGAATGTGGTGGCTGTTTAAAAGAGCTCAGCAAACATGAAAATGTATCACAGCAAGTGGAGGAGGAGATCACAGCCAATACAAATCTGCTGCAGAAACTAAGCAGAAAATAGCTCCTCAAATTGGAACTAGACCAGAACCCTGGATTTAACATATCTACAATTGTAAAAATTGACAGAAGATCTTTACAAACACCAACACTCATGAAACAGGCCTATGCTTTATCCCAAAAGGGCAGTGGAATCAGTACCACTTCAAGGGGCAAAAGACCATCTACCAACTCATCCCTATTACTTCCTGCAAAAACCTGTTTCTTGGAGATTTTTTTGGAGATCTTCTCTTCAAGTCCTAACTAACCCTATGCGAAACCTGGTGAGATCACAGCACAAGGCAGTGAGGCCACAGGAAGTCAACTGATTTCTTTTGTAGACAACCCTCCTGTCCTGTTTTTTTAGCACATAGCTCAGTCTTGGAATCTATGAAAAAGTAAAAACCCCACGGGCCACACTTGAAAAGCAACAACAAACATAAAAATAAGATGAATAAGGTGTTGGGTTCTTTTCCTCTCCGCTCGTTTGTTCTGCAAAAACTTGGCAATTTAAGTTCCTAGTTGGTTTGATTTTTTTCCTCCTCTTAAAAATGCACCCACTCTAAAAAGTACACAAGACTGCTTACTTTTAAAATGCAAATGTTCAAGAAAAACACATACCAGAAAAGGGATTACCATTTCTTCCCTCTGTTCTTCCCAATGAAATAAGTTGCATGTATACCACATGCAAAAGTAATCCCCCAGAAACTACATACTAGGATCTCAGGAGACATGGAAGAAGAACTAGAAATGACAGTATTTTCTGACTTTCATTACAATTATTGTTCACTTTTTTGAAGAGGAACATCGATATTGAAGAAATATGAAAGCAATTTTTTTTAACTGCAAAGCAAAAATAAATAAATAACTGCATTAGTTAAATCCATTCTTACATCTTGAGAGGTTATTTATTTTCTCTGAGGGCTGATAAAAGTTCCCGATGACATGCTTTCTAATTTTAAAATCGCTCTCACTTCACAGTTTTGAAAAAGCTGATGTCAGGGAGTGAGTGGGTGGGTCTGTTTTAAGTGTGATTCACACATTAGATTCTCTTATCAGCTCATGCATATTCAGAAGTGCTATCCACAGGCTGCGGGGTTCATGAGTTTGACCAGGAAAGGGTCATTTGGAAGGAGATAATTAAGACAGGGAAAAGAAAAAGAGAAAAGTTGTTACACCATCTTTTCTTCATGTGTCAGGCATGCAAAAGAACTGGCCCTATCTATGCCACAACAGAATACATCCCACCTGCAAAGGGGCTCTCCCTGTCCTTAGCTCTGCTTCTTCCCACCATCTTGTGACTCTCCACAACGCAGAAGTAAATCCAAGTCTGTCATGATCTCTCCCATAAATGGAGCCATGTTTTCAAATATGCCTGGGACTGGTGTACAAGAACTAGCTCCCAAGACAAGGCTGATTTGCAGTGTAGTATTGGTGTAAGGCTTGTGTTTATGAGGCAGCCTGAAATAACACGCTGCCCTGCTAAGATGCCATCTCTTCTGCACACATTTTTAAATACTATCTGCTCCTACTGTGGATCTGATCAGGATAGCTCCTCCCCAAAGTAAATCCTTCTGAGAGCAAGAAAAAAACGTTCCTTAGATCTTAGTTACAGCACAGGGATAGGAACTCTTCAAATATCTGAGACGAGATACATCTAAATGATGATGTCAGCTGCCTAGGTGAAACTCTGATGTCAAGCCACTAAACTCTTATCATAACTTGTCCTATTTCTCAGATCATCAGACTAGCTAGTAGAACTACACCTTTCTTCAAAGTCCTTTGCTAGAGAGAAGTGCTTTCTCTCTTCTCCCTCTGACTGTGACACGTTTACTGGTATAGAAGAGAGTGTTATGGAATGACGAGATGGCAAGCCTGTGCCATCATCTTGGTAGAAAAACAAGGTTCACCCATGACAGCTATACAAGAAGATTCTGTATGATGGCTGCTGGACACAGACATGCCCTGAGGCACAATCTGGCGCTCTCATTCCCTGTATGACTAACAAAACCCACAACGAACAGCCTCATCACAAAGTCTCTGCAAATCCTGCCTTAGCGTAAAGCCGCTGGAAAAGGTTCTGTTGACTGCAATGCACACACTTTGGTTCTCAGAAGTTAGCAAGCACAGCTGAGGTGGGGGAGGTAGGAAGAAGGCTGGGTGGTAGGGAGGGAACGTATATGATACAGACACACACAACACTGTAATTAGGGGTAATTTCAGAAGCATTTACCTGTGTTTCAGTGTCTGACAACTTTTCACTTGTGAATGCTGCAAATGCCTCAGCTCTACAGACTGATCTTGTTTTTATGTTGCTGGTATGGGAGGAGCAGAAAAATGAGTCGTTCTCTGAATTAATTACCTCCTCTGATTTGAGCAACATGCACTGAAATACAGTTTAACTCTTGCTCAGAAGGATTTCAGTGCCTACACTAAAACAGAACTGCAATGGAGCCATGCCTAATGTCTACATACACAGAGCTACTGTAGAGGCTCTCCTACCTGCAGAGCATAACCAAGGAGGAATATTACCATATGGAAAACTCAGTGTTTTTGAAGGACTACACTGAAACCCTAACTTCACCTGATATGACCTCTAGCTAACAAAGAAGTTAACATAAACGTCCCCTTTGTTCAGTCACCACCCTAAAAGCTGCCACTTGATTTTCATTTCCTGTTGCTGTAAATATGAGGTTCCCCATCCCTTTAGTTGAAAAGTATTATGATGGGATTAAAACAGAGCTGCGAGTCAGAGACTCAAATCATATCCCTAATTCTACAAGTGGATCAGTTTTGGGCATATTACATCACTTCTTTCCATGCCTGTTTTCCTGTTCCTTATAGCAGTAGCAGCATCTTCCATCTTTATCAAGTGCTCTGAAAGCTGGGACTCAAAGACATCTGAATAATGAGTACTTTGGAGAAGTCCAGAACTAAAAAGCTGTCAGGAAAATGGCATTTTAATGGAATCCTAAAGATCATGTCAAACAACCAGTACTTGCCACACTTTTTTATTTACTTATTTTTTAAATTGGCTTAACAATTGTACTGCACGTCCTGACCCACGATGTCAGCCTCTGTTGTGTCACGGTGTGTGACACATCAGACTATGTCAGATTGCACATAATATTGCATGGTATGAAAACAAAATACTCCATCCTGAGTTGGTGGTGGTCTTGGGACAAAAAAAGGGAAATTAAAGATGACAACTATTTTCTCTCATTTAAAATATCATTGCAGTTTATTTTATCCATCATTTTACCTTAAATATGGAAAATATTTCCAGAGTTTATAGCAGAGAATGACTGAAAGCATGAAGGACAACTACACAAACTTTGGACAGCCAATACAATTGATTTTCTCAAACACTTCTGTCCTGACCTTCAGGTCCCCAGATAGTTGAGGCCTAGGCACTACAATAATATTGCCACCCTCTTCAGAACTCATCCCCTTCCTTCCTCTACCCATAGCAATTATTCCACAAGGTCACTCAACAGCTCCATCAATGGAGCTGTGCTGAATCTTGTGTTCTCCTAGTCTTTCAAGACTTGGAGAAGTGCCCTCTGGGGCTGGAATCTATACCAGAGGAGTCTGAGACCACTAGATTCTTTTACTCCATTATGGACAGCATTTGACCCCATACCTACAGAGCTGAAAAATTTGTAACTCATCTATGCTTACTGTTTTAATATAGTCTAAATCTCTTTTACTAGTCCATTTTCTTTCTTGCTTTCACTGTGCAAAAATGAGGATTTTCTGAGAAGGCCAGAGTGTGGCCACTACAACATGAGAATACCTGCTTCCTGCCAGGGTGGCATATAGGTCTTGTTCCCACGTATATGCTGTTTTCTTTATTTCACTTTTGAATGTGATTTTCCACTCCTTCCATTTTTTCTCAGAGCAGCAGAGAGCAGTATGTAGCTGAACTAAACTTCCTGCAGCTCATAAATGCTCTGTGTGAACGAGCCTTGAAGTAATGACTGGGTAGAACTAAGAACAATCATGACCTCCATCTCTGTATTCAAAAGCAGCAAAATCTTTCTGTAACAGAGCTAATCTGTCGTTGACAGCAGAAGATACCACAATCAGCTGAGAAAACACCAAACAGATTCTGCTGAACTGTGTGGTAGCAGCAATTAACTTTGGGTTACCATGTATCCGCCTCTGAGAAACAGCATGGCTCTGTCCCATGCTAGTATCAGACTGACTGGAAGATCCTTTAGCACCACATTTATATCAGCAGCCCTGATTAGGTGGCTCCCTCTCACTCACTACACAGTGCTATCCCTTCGGGACACAGGGTTGCCCACACTCCCACAACATTGTGTCAGTCCTATCCCAGCATTAAACGAACAGTCATGACAGTGGGCAGAGCAGCACATAGAAGAAGATGATGCTGGTCAGTGTCTGACAGTGAATTGTAAGCAAGGAGAGTTTACTGGAAAGAGGATGCAAAATTCAGGATGGGCTTTTTCCTATTGAGCTAAATCAAGAAATGACGTAAGTTTTTGATACAACTTGAGCTAAAACATGCAAGATGAGAAAGAAATAGGAAGGGACGTATCATTAGTATTTTGTGTTCACCTTCACTTCCATGGATTGACTTGACTGCTGGTGGTGGACAAAATACCATAGCAGCTGCTCCTTCTTCACTGAAAAATATTAATGATTGAAAAAAATCCTTCCTGTCATTAATCCTTCCTGTCAGAGCAAAGCAGATCCTGCAGAGCATATCTGTATCATAATACAGCTCAGTTGCTGCAGAGCTAGGGGCTGGGTTCAGGGTAAACATGCACAGGACTTCCATAGCAGCCTCTGTCAAAGACTGGAAACATAATTGACCCTAACTAACCAAAAAGATTTGATAAAAGTGTCAGATCATCAGGTCTGGGAACAACAAGATCAGCCATACTTCCCCCAAGCCCAAATACAGATCCACTAGGCAGACAAAGCTACTCAACGTAAAAAAGAGGGGAGGACCAGGAATTCATACTGTGTTTGCAGGGCCTAGCGGCCTTCTTCAGAAGGTGATTCAGGATGAGCGGCTGAAGTCAGTGCTCTAAAACTCTGTGACGGATCTCATTTCTTTTCACAGACTGTACAGTGATTCCTGCCTTACAGTTCAGTTACTCAAAATTAGGTTGCATGAATACCTTCTAAAATGCTTATGGATCAATCTCAGGCCCAACTTTCTCTGTGAGGAAAAGACCAACAAAAACAGTAAACGCTATCCAGTCTTCCCTGACTGACAGTTAATAATCAGTCCCATGTCAGCAATTGTCCTCCTGCATAGTCTTCTCCTATCTTATAGGTATATCCATATAACAGCCCCATAAACCTACCAAATGTCTCCTTACTGGAAACGGGCTACTATCTCCAGGAGGCTGACTCTGCTCCACTGACTCCTCCAGCCCTACAGAGAGCTCTCACAAAGCATGCCCTTGAAGAACAGGCATCCTACATAAAATCCTGGGGACAAACAAGCAGTGAACGCAAAGGCAGTAGCTCGATGTCTCTGATACCGCAGTGAGCATTATAGCCTCTTGCTGCTCCCTGTTGGGAATCGAAACGACCATTTGTAAATCATTTTTAATTGTCATGTTAAAGAGCACTGAGTGCAGCAGTCAGAGAGCTCGTGGTGTTGGAGGCCTGACACTGCCATCAGGCACGGATCAGCAAGCAGGATAATAGGAGGAAAAGCTGCAGGGTTACATAAGCAGGCGCAGGCAGGCAAGTGGGAGCATGAGAGAGGAGGGCAAGTGCATGCCCTCTCCCTGCTCCCTTCTGGGGAGCAACTCATGTGAACTCAGTGGCAACACAACCTCTTATGTCATGGATTAATTTGGTCCATTGCAAAGGCACACAACTCAAAATCCTTGGGGGATTTTTCACAATGGCCATGTTATTTGTAAATTTTCTCTTTTTTAGCAACAGGAAGTGGCTGCTTCAGTTCCTAATAGCTCATCCCCACCTTGACTAGAAAGGAACAAGAGAGGGGTTGCTGCTAAGGTTCAGAGGGCTCTGACTAGCTATTCACCTTTTTGGTGTTACGCCTTTCAATCAGCTCTTAATTGAAATGGTTGCTAGAAAATCTCACCAAGCCAGGGCTCTTCTTTCCAGAAGGCATGGTTCTCCAGGAAAAGAGACATAAAATCAGAGAGGCTCAGTCACTCTGGAAGTATCTTTTCAGCAAGTCCTACATTAAGTGGAGGAAGACCTTTTTATGTTGATCTAGAAGCATGGGTCCCGTTGCATCCCATTAACTTGTCTGCCTCCAGGTACTTGTGAAACACCAAACACAGGTTTGGATCCTGTATATACAAAGTAATACTACATAGTAATGGGTGTTCATTGACCTTCACATGCTGGTCACAACTATTATTTGCTATTAAAGACTCCACAGCACTTTAAACCAAGGTGCCTTCAACTGAGTTCCAGAGGACAAATACCCTCAAACTCCTTGTTCACCTCTCTGATCACTAGACTACTGGGGAGCATTCCAAAGCAAGCGCTGAAAGCAAGGACCCACCCTGCCTTCGCCACAGAGTAGCCAGACTACTGTAGTAAGAAGTCCTGGGTGCATCATCTCGGTAGGTATAATCATTATGCGAAACAGCAGGTAGCAGGAGAAAGGCACAGAAAGGGGTTCTGCTTCGCTGAGGATTCTTATTACTGCTTAAATACAGAAGATTAGATTTTCTTTCATTATTGCTCCCCAGGAGGCCATGGGCCTTGCAGCTCTAGGATGTTTTGCAATCTGACATAAGGGACACCTGTTCATCTGCAGCACATGGATTTGCTTGGCAAAACACGCTCTGGTTCTATTGTGAGCAGCAGAAGAGCTATGCTTAGCACAGTCTGAGGGTGGAAGGCAAAAATGGCTAACTGCTGCCCTTCAGTCTCCAAGAAGCTGGTTTGAGTGCCGTTATCCTATTTATAGTTTCAAAGAGCTATCCTTGAAGTTAGGAGTAAGAAGTTGAGAACAGTCATAACCATGCTGACCTCTTCTACAGCAGCACTTACATGTTGTGTCATTTTTGCCAGCCAGAAATTAGCATTATGACAACTGTATTTCATGATAAATAAATACACTAAATACATACCAACTTTATATAATGAAAGCAGCAGACAAATGCTCCAGAACTTGGTTCATTATGCTTAAGAACAAGTCCAATGCAATGCTGATCAGGAGAGAATCAGGCTCATCTTTTCTGATATTCCTGCCAAAACTTTCCCAGCCGTAAGGAACAGAGCTGATGCACAGTAACAAACACAGCCCGTTCCCTATGTCCACGCATGATTTCAGTGGCCTGGTGAAAGGAGTTCCTCTATATGTCAGGGAAACTCTTCCAGAAGCTTTGAATACTTGGCTTTACCCCTTCCTCCTCCCTTTAAGTCCTGTGGTTGCCCCCATGCTCTCTCATCTAAACAATAACCAAAGCGGTGAGAAATTCAAGTGTTGATTTAGATGAAAAAGGATTAGCTGTAGTTTTCATCTGAGCTCAAAATGATTTTTTTAAGGATTCAAAAATATTTTTTGGAATTTGGTTCTTTTCAGTGCCATGGCACTAAGTAGTTCCTAACTCTCCACAGGTGGTAAACTGAGAGGGGATGAGATAATAAGGCTAAAGTCACCAGAATTATTAAGAAAATCTGTCCCAGTGGCAGAGCTGACAGAGCCCACAGAGAGATAGGTAAGAATGAGGAGGCTGTGACAGGTGTGGGTTGACCCCACACAGTTCTGCAGAACATTGACACTGAACTGTACAGGTGACAAGTGTTAGCTTTGTGAATTACCTCACTTCTGATCTCATCAGCAGGAATATCTAATTGTTTTAGGCTCGAAGCAAAAACCTGGGAATAACACCACCTACTCTGACAATATACCAAAACAAGAATAGTAGGAAATCTTACACAAATACGCAGAGAACCTTTTCTCTTACTGCCAGTCCCAGTTCCAAAAATCAAGTAAATGTACAGTCCTGACAGATAAGCTTTGGTAAATTTAACTCAAGCAGTTTAAGACATTACAATCCACACGTGTCTATCCCACCATTTCCCTGGAGTGGACCGCCCTCAGAAGTAAATCAACAAAATGGGAAGTTTGTCCATGCCTTACTTGCTTCAGGTCACAGTCCTAACCAGCACCTTAGCACCAACCAATCTTCTCCGATAGCTTCACCTGAGTTGTTAGACTGTTGAATTAGTTGTGAAAGTGCAGACACTCCACTCATTCTGCCACTCCACTGACAAAAAATTATAACCGTATGTACTGGGATAGAGTCCACAACTGAGAAATACAATGTTCAATACACCTACATCTGCCATAGCCTACCTATGGATGCCCTAGGATCATTCAGGCTATCCCGTCTTTGACATTTTACTCTATTCAATTCAAGGTCTTGCTGCAAAACTAGGGTGTGCAAATATATCAGGCCACTGAGCAATTCAATCGATTTGTCTGCCTGCCTTCCTTTCTGAACTGCAATTCTTTTGACATGAACTCCCTGTAAAGCCACTAACAATCTCTTTCCATCCAACCAGTTCCCTCTGGAATTGGTGAAGAAGCTTCTTTCTACTGGTGCTGCCCTTTCATGGAGAAGCAACATTTCACCAAGCAGCACAGTATGAAAGCTACATGAATGGTTTTGCTTTCAAGCACATTCAGTTTTGTGACTGCTGCTCTAGGGTGAAGATAAACTAAATACATAGAATAAAATGCAGAAGAGAGGAGCACAAATCAATCCCCCAAAAGGATTAACTACACAAGACAGAAAACAAAGGGAGGCTCGAGATACTCTTCAACATACAATTTTTTAAAAACTTAGAAAATTTGTTTCTTGGCTACCTTGATTTTATGTAGGAACTCAGGGGCTGGAGGTAGTGAATTTATGCTTCGGGGGAAAAGGGAACGTTACCCCTCCCATTTGCAGTTTTCTTCAGTTCATTAAATGAAAGAAATTGATTTGGCGAAGGTAATTTTGTAATTAAAAAGCTTATCATGGCTTTCTCTAATGAGCTAAGCAAACAGACAGTAATTCAGTGACAATATTTACATAGTGCACACTGGGGGACGTTTGTTTAGAAAATTAAATAATAGAAGAAAATAGGAGGACAAGAGAAGGGAAAGTAAGCAAAGGAGAAGAGGTCAATTCTAGATCCAAGTTCATCCTAGGATGTTGGTTCTCTGATGACTTGTTCCTGTTCCCTTTGCATCACGGCAGCAAAAGGAAGAAAAGACTGTAAGCGACCTATGCTATCCCCCCTGTGTAAGTGGGCTTTTCACAGACTGAATTTACTATGCTCTCATCTCCAGCTGGGACCATAGCCAACTCTCCATTCAGGATTTCAGGGGACAGCTTTATATGCACACAAGACTAAGAATTACCTTTCCAGGACACACTTCTTCCCTCTAGGGTGCCAGAGGCTTCAGGCACACCAACTGAGGGCACAGTGTAGAAGGGAGGACAAACTCTTGAGAACTAGAGGAAAAACTTGACTTCAAAAAGCTCTTCTATTACAGCTGGAATGAAACTCAGAACTCAAACTATTCCTTTTACACCTTCAGAAAGCAAGAAAACACCACAAAGATGCTGCCTCAAGCAAAGCTTTGTGCATTGCAGGATGAAAAAAGAGACGGAGGAAACCCAGCAGCTCCCTGGAGATTTGTCCCCTCTTCGTCCGTTCTGTTACGCAGAGGTATGTCATTCCAGTCCTAGCTGATGAAGGAGGAAGTCTCTTTTCCTCTGCCCCTGCTTCCCTCATCCTTCAGAGTTTGTTCTTCCACCATCTCTTCCTGCCCTGTGTAATCATGTATGAAACATCTGGCAGTTTAAGAGTGGGGGGAAGTGAGCTCTAGAAAAGTAATTCTTAGTCTTCCAAGTTTTGCACACTCACAAAGCTGTTCCCTCTATTCTTGAAAAGAATAGTTCAGATACTGTAGCAATAGGCAACAGTACAAGTCAAGAGAAAAAGGTGAGTGCTAAAAAGGGTAAGCAGAAGATCAGTAAGATGTAAGACAACACAGAGACAGGAAAATGCTGCTAAGAAAAAGGTTAATAGTGGGAGTGAACTCACAAAGCTTACAAGACCAGAGAGAGAGAACAAAATGGGAACTTCAGTGGACAGAGAAAAAGAACCTGTAAACCTAAAAATTTGTCACATTTCAACTTAGAAATAGCTGCATTCTAATGCCTAGCATATGCTTTTAAACTCTTCTTTACAGCTATAATGTAGAGCATGAAACAACTCACATTAACAAAGAGGAAAATAATTCAGGAGATTTGACTCTCAAACTTCCAGACAAGCTCCCTGATAAAGGAAGGGGCAAATGCATCCCTATGCACCATCAGAGGTCAGCATATTGCTGCATCTCATGGATATATAAGAGGGGAGATAATGAGACCCCTTCTTGCCTTAAGATTTACTCTATAATAAGACAACCTATCTCCATTTCTGAACTGAGTCCAAAAGGAACCACTGGTACAGACTAAAGGCTTGTGACGAATCAGCAGCACATCTCCCAGCATCACTTGAGTCTCTGACACCAAAAGGCATTTTTAGATAAAAAAGCTGAACTTCTGCCTGCTGAGTCCAGGTCCGCACCTACCCTTTTCCAAATAGCCTCTTACATATTAACACCAACCTAATTTACTAAGTTAATAGCTGATTTCTGTGGTGTAAAAAGATATCTGCAACTTCCATGCAGTTGCATGGAAGCCTTGAGCTAAGCCAAACCACTGTCATACTAAACATACCTGATGCTACCCTACAGCAAAAAAGGAAGTTCTCCATTTCTGCTTTACTCAGAGGTATCCTTTGCACATCCCACTTTCTCTCCAATACATGAAAGCAAGGATGCCACATAAGAGCATTCTAAAACCACAGAGCAGGCTCTGAAAATCTGCAGGAGTTGAACTCCTGGATGCAGGAGCTGCATGTAGCCTACTCATATGCCACCTGGAAGCACACTCTTATGATGGTGGCTTGACCAGATGATAAAGTTTCTAACATGGATTGCAGAGACACAGAGCAAAGCAAGACAGACAATATCATAACACAGCTGAGCATCTTCAATAATACTTAATCCCTTATCCTGGAAAGGAGACTCCTGTCACTTCTTTCATACCACATCCTGCTGGCTGTCTCTGAATATTCTCTGACAGGAGGGCACGATTGCACAATCATTAATACTAGACATCCACGCTGCCTAACAGTACTAATTTGATACAGATCAGGCATAGGCCCACAGCTGCACCTCTGTTAAATTAGCCAGAGAATATGATAGAGCATTTAAGGCCATTGTCATACCAGCAGGGGTTGAATATACCTGACCCAGCATATAATCAGAGGTGCGTAAACACACAGTCCAAGATCCAGCACAAAGTCTACTGGCACACACCAAAATCCTTTGAAGAAATCTGAGAAAGCAGAATAAATTTATTGGTGCCACGTGGCCCAGCTTTTCTGTTTTTCTCTAAGATGTCCTAAGCTGGATCAACTGTGTCACTGAAACATCGTCATTATGCATGGCAGGGAGACTCTCTTTCAGTACATAGGCACAGAGACAGAACTTCTAAAGATAAACCCAGAACTGCCCTGCTTGCCATGACTCGCAGCCAAATGTGTCTAGAAATTGCTTATAATTAAGGTTTATGAATCTCAGTACCACAGACTCAATCCTGCAAGCTAACAAGCACCCCATGCTTTAAAGGAATTTGAGGTATTCACAACACTAATTGGTTGCCAATGAACTGAAAAATTGGTTACCAATAAGATTTCTCCACAGTCACCTTTTGTATTGTATTTTCCAGCATATAAACTATTTTCCTCTCCTTCATTCTTTGCCTCCTCTCATCCATATAACTCTTCCCTTCAGTATTTTTGAATCCAGGAGCAACCCCTTCAGGACAGCAAAGTTAGCCAATGATGATTTGCTGGCAAGAAAACAGACAAGAGCCCAAGAAGCTGCCTAGGTCAGACCTTCGGGCAGAGCTGTGCCACTTCATTAGCTGCAATGGTAACATGAAAATCCCACTGGCTCTGCAGTACTAAATATGTAATAAATGCTACCTTTATACATAACAGAAAAACCCTGCAGGTTATACTGCTGGGAAATAATTCTGCTTTGTGCTTAGGCAAACTGACTAAATGGAATATGGCAGGGCTTTTCCATCTCTTACTTCTGTAATCTAATACTCTAAGCAAAACAACAACTACTTGTCCCCCCCCCTTTTTTTTTAAATGATAAATTTGTAATTGACTTCCTTATGGGAGACTAGATGTACCTGCCTATATTGCTGCTCCCACAGGATGGAATCAGAGATGCTCTAGCAGGCAGCACTGCTCATACGCTTAGACTATGAAGATGGAGCAGAGGGTCTCCTTCAACTCAGGTAGTGACAGTCTTTGGGTTTTGGAAGAACAGGACCAGGCTTATGTCCAGTGCCATTATGCTGTATTGAAGGGTCTTTTATTTTGGTAGGATAGCAGCAGTTGGGAATTCACCCTGGATTTCTTTTGACCTGAAAGAAATTGTACCTGAGGTGTCACTACATACAGAAAATTATTAGATAATGACTTAAACATCTGAGGGCCCAGCTGAAGAGAAGGCACAGTAGGAGTGCTATTGAGAACAGCAGAACTGAAAAATGATCCACACATCTCCCACCTTACTGGCAACTCAGGGTGTCTTTTTTCTTTTTTTTTTTTAACTGTGGGAAGTGAGGCTGTCATGATGAGGCGAGAATGAGGTGGCTGCAAGGTTTCTCCAAGGAGTCTTTAACTACCCTCTGGGTACATTAGCGCCTGCCTGCAACACGTGAAACACTTGAATATTAGCTTAGCTCCCTTTCTCCAGTTAAAAGCATTAAATTGCAGATGCCAAGTGTTTTCTTCCCCTCATTCTTTTTCAAATTCCTGAAAGCTAAAGCAATTTTGTCATGACTCACATTATAAAAAGAACAAGTGATGTGACTGCTCCCACCTATCATGCACATGTACAAAACAAATATTCTCTGTCCGCTCTACCTTGACTTGCTGGTGCCTGCAGTCCTATCATCACAGCCATCTGTTTAAGCATTAATGCCAAGCTCTGCTCCATGAAGTAATTTCTTCTTTTCTTTTTTTCTTTTTTTTTTTCTCATGGGTGGAAATCTGTCCCCCACAGACAATTATTCTTCTATCACTCCCATTAAATTCACTGGAATTCATACATGATAAGAAGTATTTAGCTACAGCATGAGTCAAAGTCCTAGGTGTTGACAGAAGATACCCATTCTCAGATCACAGAGACTGGACACAAATAGCAGTACCAAACCATGAGAGAATTTGGAAACAGGCACCCCTCAAGGTTTTATCCACAAGTACTTATCTCCCAGAATATATGGCTAATCTTACTAGAGTTCTTCATGAATATCATTCATCTACTGACACGATCTGATCGCTGTTACACCTTTTTCTTCAGCAAATTTGTTAGTGAGGGAGACAATTACAATCATTAAGTTTCTAAACTAGAAATGCACTCTGAGACAGACGGTGAGGCTTTACATTAAGTTCACAAGCCAAAGTTGTCTTCTCAACTAAGAGATTAGTTGTTTTTTCTCCATATTCAATATAATGTCAGCTTCTGGAAAATAGGCTTTTCTTTGGAAAACCATCCCACCTCAGCCCCTTCCAGCTCTCAGCTCACAGTTACCATTGCTGCAGTTACAAAGACATCCAAAGTACAATCTGATCTAAGAAAAATTTTGTGAAGTCATATGAAAACATAAGGCTTTAAGGTTCACTTGTGCTTACCTTTTGAAAGTTGCAACAAAGAATGGAATTTAACCACATAGAACAGGTGTCTCTTTTGGGATAAATAACAGACTAATTTTCCAAATTCAATAAAAAAGATTCTTTTAAAGACGATTACAAGGTAGGAAAAAGTTCCTTTAGTAAAACCCTTACAAACTATATTATTTTTGCAACTACCTCTGTGATTTCTGCTCCTTTTGATGAAGCTCCAAAGCATTAAGAACATAACCCTTTACATACATACAGCACAGATGAAACTAGAAAGCACTGGAAATCCAGTGAAGCAGATTTTGGTGACAAGTTTTTGGAGTGATACTGGTTCATCAGTGGTAAGGATGAGCTTCCAAGCTTCTGAATCCTTGCTACCAAATTCAGATTCAAGGGCTTTTAGATCTATTCCCATTGTCAATGTTTAAGCAGAAAGCAAACAGCTGTGTCTTTATCATAACCAAATTTCAAACCTCAGCCTTCCCAGTCTTTCTGAGGGAGGGATAAATGGTTAAAAACCTGCATTGCCATTTCATAGCTCAACTCTTTTCTTGAAATACACACCTAGATGCAGCCAGAGGGTTCCTTATTAGTACAGACTACAAGGTTCTGATGCACATGTGGAAACATGCAACAGCACAGCTCTGCCTTATCACCCACTTTCTTATGACTGAAATAGCTTGTACACTCTCTGCTGAGGGCAGCATTTCTAACTTACTTTTGCTAAGCCTTTTATCATCAGTACTATGTACAAAATATTAAACAATAATGGTTATGGCTAGATAAATAATTCACTGAGAATAAAAATCCATGCAATTTTGGCTCCTTTTTATTGTTCATGGACTGAACCAGATTTCTGTGAATGGATTTGTTATTCAGAAACATCCACCAAATAGTTCATTTGAGCACATTTCCGCCTCCAGAACACGTGTGAGATGCTCTCTTCAATTATTCCCTATTCACAGCGTGTGAGTGGTAGCACAGTATTGTTTCCAGTTCCTGACTAGAGGAATAAAACTTTTTAAATGAGGGAGTGATAAGTAGCAAACACTGTTCATAAATAGCTTTCTAAGATAGATGACTGCACGACTACATGCTCACGTTGAAGTCTACGAAACCTACAAAACAGAGAAATGTTTTTACAAATACCTGCAAAAAAGGAGTAATCTGACCCCACATACGGCAGTAGTCACACTCAGTGCTTTAATTTAATAAGTATTTACAAATGGCTTTTTGTATTAAGCAGCAAATTTAATATCCAAGAATGAGATTTTTAAACTCTCAAGCAGTGATACTATACTGAGGAATTCATTGTTGTTTTTCAAATGGAAAGAACAGCCACATCCAAGAAAACTCAGTAATTTTTAAGCAGGTTCAGCACCTTCACTACTGTCAATCACCACCACTTCCTTTTCCCATTTTGCGTGCTGTATACGTATGTGAGTAATTTCATCTTCCTCCCAAAGCTATGATGCTAAAAAACCACCCACATTTTTCTACTACCTGATAACTAATCATTGCAAAGTTATCTTTGATTACAGTGTGAACCATAATGATAACCACGAAGAGAGATGGTCAAAAATTTGTTGGCGTCAACTTCAATAGCTAAAAGGCTGGTCATGCTATTTCTGTGCCAGAAGAAGGAGAGGTGCTATACTATATAATTTAGTGAGTGGATAACAGCATTCTGCTGCCATGGGTGAGTTGTAGTGTCACGATATTTGCACAGTGACATTTGGGTGGATGATTGATGGAGAGCTTTTGCAACACTGAGTTTGATAGGGTGTGGCTGTACTGTGACTTTGCCATAGGGAACTTAATTTTTTTAAGGCGAGGAATAGACAAGAAGCTGTTTGAGCTGACAGAAGTCAGAAATGAGATAGATATAAGTACCACTCTATCCATCTATAGTAACAGAATCTGTTCCTTCCGAGTCCTCTTTTCATTTTTATTTTGAACTGGCAGCAATAAATACAAAAAACCCAATGCTGTAACTAATGTCAGAAGAAATCAGCCAAAAATCAAGACAATGAAAGGCAACAAAATTCCTACGTCCCTATGAGCCTAGCTACCCCACCCCCTCTTGCTCTTTGAATCCTCCCTCTTGTTTGCCAATACAGTGCTTGCCCCCTCCTTCTTGTCATCAATATACACTACTTTTTAAAAATATTTTTTACAGTTAAGAGCTGACTGTAAGCTGCAGGGCTTATGGGGACTTTGATTCAATGCTAACTTCAAAGGGAATGTGCTAGGTGCTCACACATGAGTGACATGTCATCACTTCTCTTCCTGTGCTCGGTGTGCCCTGATGAATAATCAAGGCAGCTTTTATAGAGATGCAAGAAATGCCGATCACAGTTTCTCTCTGAGTCAGTTGACATTTTTATTTTATATATAAAGCAAACGAGGGTGGACGACACAGACAGAGAGCAAGAGATGAGGCTGTGTGCCAACCCCTTCAGATCTCATTTAGTCTATGGTACAGAGAAGTTAGTCTTTACAATCCTGGATGCTAATAAGGGGCACATATCCCTCTTCTGAGAAATTAATAAATCTTGATACAGGTTAAAGGAAAGACAAAAGAAAATTTACAGCCTTTAGTATGGACATCTGTGCCTCTGGATGTGTGATGCGATTAGGGGGAGGGAGCTGAAGGACTTACAACACTGCTAAGGGGAGGGACATGGGGGGTTCAGATTTTTCCATAGGTTAGGAGTCATTCCAATATCTAGTAGAAGTAGCCTGGTGATTGCATTAGACACAGACAATGAGGGTGAAGAACAAGCTTCCTTCATAACAACTCTACCACAGTGCTTGTAAAGCTCTGTTATCCTTGTGATGGTCGCCCACCACGCTCTAATGGTGGAATCCCCGTGAGAATCAGAGTTTCCAAATTTAGTAATGAAGTAGTCAATTATTTTAGTGAAATATAATGCGATTTTTCACAGTAACTGCAGCAAAACAGCATTAGATATTGCTGGGCTCACACACCATGCCATATTCTGTCCTCAGTTTCCTACCTATAAGGGTAAGAAATCAGATTGGTTCCCAAAAGAGGCCAGCCTCCAGTCCATGCCGGTTAGACTATTCTCTGTAAGTACTCCCAGCTGGTTTAAATAGTACTGAACAACAAGACCAATGGAAAATAGGTTAGTTCATTTTCTTTCTTTACTTTTCTTAAAATTAGAGAAACAAAAGATTTTTCGTAAGCATCTAAACCAATTCGAATAGCTCTGAGGAATGTTATAAGGATTATACAACTTGGGTAGGTCTCTTGTAGAAGCAAAACAAAAGCAAAGTTGTATTCTCATGCCTTTCCATAACTTTATGAAGATCCTCTTTTGCAAACAAAGATAATTTTTGAGTGATGGATTTCGTTTTAAAGAAGCAATGGGGGGTGCTAAGCAGCAGGTTTACAGGGAAGTCAGCTGGAGACTGTCAGGCCTGCCAGGAACATGTGATGTGCTGCCACAGCTGCTTTGCACTTGAGGCACAATCAGGACCATGGCCCCACCAGAGGTAGCTTGGAGTTGGCCTGGCTAGGTGTCAGAGAGGGCACTGTGACTACCAGCATCAGTCCTCCCCTTCTAGGATGTCTGGTGTCATATGCACTTAATGACAGACTCACTTTTGCAGCACAGTCAAGAGGAGAATGAAATCAAATATTCAGGATACTTTCCACTGGACCATCCTCTCCCACATAAACTCTATACACCACGTATACTCTCCTTCATCACTTCCATCTCCTACGGCTCTGCTCAACCTAATAGATATAGAGATTCAAACAGAATAAAACCAAACAAGGCTTGATAGGAACAGAAGTCTTAGGATACTGAACAGACAAAAAACCAACCAACCAACCAAAGAAATTAAGAGGCTCATTGTGATATCGAGCTGTGCACTGAACAGGCCTGCGGGGAGATACATCTTGCAAGTTTAAAGGAAAAATCTTGCTAGTATAGATCAAATCAGTTGAGATTAAAACTATGTTTTAAGTGTTGGGCTAGCATATGTACAAGGTTCTTGCTGTTCAGCCTGCATCTACTGATGCTAAACCTAAGGGTTTAAGGACTGTGACATCTCCCTTCCCAATTTCTAAAGTTTCAACTTCAGTATATATGGCAGGTCTGTCTACTCATCAGCACAGCAATACCTGAGCAGAAAAGGGCCAGATGAGACTAAATCTGGAATGGGCAGTAGCTGTGATGTTTGTGGGAGAACCTTGGTGTGTGCTTTGGAAGGGGATCAAGTTCCAATTAAGGATGCTTCCAAACAAACATCAGGGAGACATTTCCCTTCGCTTCACTGGGAAGTGAGTGGAAAGAAGTGGAGACCATCTGCTTGACAACTTGGTGAAGATGCAAACTAAACTCCTTTTCACATTTCAGCTTTTTGCTCAAGAGCCTCACAAGTGCTTGAAAAGCCTTGCAAGAAAAAAATTAGAAATTTCACAGGTGGAAGAACTGAAGCACAACATATCAACAGCAGAGCCAAAAAAAGAACTTGGAAAAATCAGCCATAACCTTTTGCCCATTCCCTGACATACTTGCTGTATTTTCACCTATCTGCAAGTCCATTTGCTATCTATATCTAAGTCACTTTCCATACAACCTCTTAGTGAAGCTAAAGCCTACCTTTCTACCACAACGTTTCAATAAACAGCTAGGTAAGTCCTGATAAAGACATAGACCACCATGCACAGGCAGGGAGAGTGAAGATCCTGGGAGGTACTGCAGAACAGCACAAATTTCACACTTTTGACTGATGCTGTTTGAGGGCTGTTCTGTTGGAATAAATATCTTTATTCTGTTAGAGAAAAGGACTGTTTCTTACTAATCAACCTGTGCCAGACCCAAGTTTCATCAACACAATAGCTACCTGCAGGCTGACTTGCAATTTAGCACATGATTACCTATTGCCAGCAAATCCTCAATCTTCACAGTCCAGGCAGTCAATGCTGAGAAACATTAAAAATATCACTTACTGCATAAAGCGGAGGAGGATAGGAACTGGTGGAAAGAAGTGGGAGAAGAAAAGAGCAATATATTGAAGAGGAAAAAAATAGATGGTAAAAAGAAGGAAGAAATATAGAAGTGGAAAAAGGAGATGAGAAGGAACAGCAAGAAGTTGGAACAGGAGTGAAGAAGTGGAAAAAGGGCAGCTGCAGAAGAAGGACAGAAGTTTTAAAAAGTTGAAAAATAAGTTACATGGTTTTTTTCTCCAAACGCAAACTTCTCGTACAACATGGCTGCAGCAAAATTTACTTACAATCCTTTACTCCCCCTGTTAAAACTAGCTCAGGATTTCTCAGCAGAACCATCAAACCCGAAATTTGAAAGGCAAAATAAAGTAGATCAGGCATGCTGAGTCCACACAAGAGCCTGACCACACCACCCTTACCTTTTACCATCCCATGAGGGCACTGGAGTGGCAATAGCAGTGGTGATCCCTGGTGGGAAGGTAGGTGTCTATGGAAGGGGCCACCACCCCTCACAAGCTAGCCTCCCACTTCAGAGCTGCAGCCAAAGCCAGGCTGCTCAGCTGCATAAAACATTTCGTGGTAGAAAGCTACAGTCGAGGTAGCACATGGCACCCCAGCACCAAATTCCTCTCCTTTCCGGTATAGGCAAAGGTGGCAGTGGGACTACTCTGTGTTACCACTCTCAGTGGGCTACCACTTGGAAGCACCTTCCTCCTTGAACCATCCTGGCTACTGCTACCATAGTTTGAAGAAATCATTATTTGGTGCATAACACTGGGACTGTGAACTACTGCTTGGTCTCTGTCTTCTCTCTGCCTCTTTTTGCCTTGTGGCTTCAATTTCCTAATGACTAAGTTCTTCCCTTTTGGTTTGTTTTTTTCTCCCAGCTTTCCCTTTCTGCTGTGCTTTATTTGCATCCTTCATCTGCAATTACAACACTCTATTACTGGATCAACTAAAAATATTCCTATTATAATTATACTAAATGACTTCTTCTGCAGTCTCAATATTCTGAAAGGGAAATCGTTTACACTAATACTGAACCTGAATTCATTGTTCAGGAAGAAGAGCTCATGTTTTCCTTTCTCCCTGATAATCCACTCTCTCTTTATGGGATCCCTGTACTGCCCTGCAGGTAAGTTTCCCTTAGGTTCTCTTAATTCTACACCAAACTTTAAACTGAATACATGCCCTATTCTCTTAATCTACCTTCTCATTTTCCACTTGTGCTGGTTTTGGCTGGGATAGAGTTAATTTTCTTCATAGTAGCTAGTATGGGGCTATGTTTTGG
>NW_010973368.1:5825199-5833492 GCF_000737465.1 Haliaeetus leucocephalus | reverse complement strand
GGGGGGGATTTTTCCAAAGAGAGCTTGATGAGGTACACCCAAGAGTCAAGGAAGGCAAAGGCAAACCAAATTCACAAGGAGAAAATAAAAATAATCCAAATTTTCTCCCAAGGATGAAACAGGAGACAAGGATATGCATGCTATTGTCAGCTGATGTGCAAAATCTACAGAGATTATGCAGAAGAGTTCATACATCTATATCTCTTTCCTGGTGCAATTTCACACTTGAAGTCAGTCACTCCATCTGCTCTAAGGAGATTCAGGGTTCAAGGTCATGGATAAAACCATTCTCCTTCCACTGAAACTTCTGTTTACAATGAGTCTTCCCAGCAGTTCTCCCTGAATTAATTTCAGGAAGCCAGAAGTTCAAAATCCATCAATTACTTTCTATGTTTGGGGTTTTTTTCCCTCCAGCTGAAGCTCAATGTTATTTTAAAGCATCATGGCAGGCTGAAAGGTTCACCTTAGTGACCATTTGCAAAGCTGGCAGAGTGGAGACCTCACTGAGAAACAGCAACACCAAGTCAAGCAGGACATTCCAGAGAGGACTCCCCTTAGCCACATTACAGTAACTGGATTTTCCCATGACCTTCAAGATGCCACTTCAGTTCCCTCCAAAGAGACTTAAGCAGCCTCTCTGCTATTAAGATGTTCCTTCATTTGTCAACAGAAAGCTGCTCAATTGCTACCCTGAGCAAATTTACATAGAAATTACCAATGATACTCTGCAAACAGTTCGGAGAATTACAGCAGAGCCACCCAGCAGAAACACTCCAGAATACACAGACTACAAACAGTCACTACTCAGACAAAGAGAGAGAGGAAAATGTTACAGGGAAAATGCACTGGACTTGCAGAACTCTTAATACGTGTGCATTCAGCACTGTGAGCTCTGGGCTCTGAGTATACTAGTCCCCCCAAAGTTTTCCCAGGGTAGGAAGAAGATATTGCTAGCATTTCCCTCCTACCTGCCAAGTATTTCTGAGTTCCCTTTGCATATCTGTCCCGTGCACCTGCATCTTTGTGTGAAGCCTGAGAAGAGAGGGCAAATTGCTACCCTGTCCTGATAAAGGATGCCTGACTTTTCAGCCTGGCACTCTGAACTTTATCCTCCTGTCCCTGACAGTGAAGCTTTGCTGCCTCCCTCCAAGCTCCTCCTTGAGAAGAGCACTCTCTCCTGGTTACAATCCTCAGCCCCTCCATCTACCCTCAGTCTTCCCAAGGCCCTTCCCCTTTCCTCACCCCTAGAGACAGGACCTACTGGGTCACCTACCTGTCATACCACAGGCAAAGTAGGTGCCTGATTTGCTTGAAAAAGCCATTTTTTTCATTTTGTGATCTCCTTTCTAAGGGTCTTGATCTGATCACAATGGGCTTTTACTGGCAAAATTGTAAAGCTGTGCAATCTGTACACAATTCTTTTGTCAAGCATTAGTTTTGGCAGTATCCAGCCTCCAAAGCCTTGTATGAGGGCTCAGGCAATCACTGATGAAATACAAATCTGCCATGGTTGCTAGCCTTGACCAGAAGCATGGCTGAGAACCTAGGGCATTTCTTTCAATGGCAGTATTTTTCCAGAGCTGTCCTTTGATGGAGCAAGTTTTCTACAGCAGTCAACAGCCTCAGCACAAGGTCTTAGCCTTATAAAATTTAAAATAAACAGCCCAGAGACTTAAAAGCGAGGAACAGTAACATACTGGGCCCTGTCTACCCAAAGAGGACCACTCCAAGAGCCAAATGAAGGACTGGACACTAAAGGCTACCAAGGGCAAGTCCACATTTCCTCAGACACCACAGCGGAGTAGATACTGCTGGATAAGTTAACGGCAAATAAAGAGGAATCAAGCAGCAAAAACTGTCTGGAAAATGGTCTCCCCTACGTAGATATGTACATACATACAGGTGCATTTGTGTGTGTGCATGTGCAAGAGAAAAAAATAGGTGGGTATTCGAGCAGGGCATGGGGTATCTGATGCTTAGTATGTGGTTTTGACATGAAATGACTGGACAGAGTAGAAGAAAAATCCCATTTCAAATAATGATCAAAGCCATCATAGGGGAATGAGTAGCTTCCACTTCTTAAAGCAAACAGCTAGCTAATATTTATTCCACAGTATAGACAAAACTCTGCCTTCTGTCAAGGGGCAGGGAATAAATTGTTTTCCCATAATGGTGTTGTCTTTTCAATCAATTTCCCTTCAAGCTTGATTTAAGAGGAGGCCATGTCAGAACCTCAGGCAAATGGAAGAAACCTAAGATACTCCCCCATCAAAGGTGAAAATGATGATGTAGGCAAACTTACAGAGTTCAATTTAAACCCCAGTGCTGTGCATAGGTGCAGTTGCTTGCGCCTCTCCCTCTTCAAATAAAAGGTTTGCAGCAACAATGAAACAAAGGACCAGCAACAATGAGGAGGAAAAAGTTCAGAGCACAGGGAATAAGAGCGATGGATATACAGGGAATAATAGCGATGGATATATGTTTGAGTACATGTTGCATTAGCTAGGGATAGAAGTGCAATATACTAAAGAAACTGTTGTTACAGGTCATTTTGCTACATACACACTCACTTATATGCTGTATGTGTTACAGACTTTTTTTTTTTGAGTCCTTTGTAGATACTATTGCCTTATTATTAATACGCATGCATGTAAGAACAACAGTTACATTTGGTAAAACCCCTGGCTTCTAAGAAAAGCTGTAAGGGGAGAGAAGAAAGAACAAGGCCGCTCCCATGGCATTAGAGGCACTCAGCTACTTGTGGAGCTAGGCCATCAGGAAAAACATTAAGAGACAAAAATACCTTTGTCTTGTTAAAAATTGTGTATGTTTTCTGGGGTTACAGAGAGCCCCTTGAGTTGGAAAATATCACAGTCGTTTCTATTTCAAAATGAAATTGATGTTGTAGATGCATTGCCATCTATTTCTTTTAAATGCAAATTGTAGAAAGACTGCTTCCAGGAGGATGAGAATTTAAAAAGAAAATACTTAGGATTTTTAAATCTTGGAAAGATTTTGACAATTTTACCCACATATAGTACGAACACTCAGAATACTATCTGAACCAAAACACATAGTCTCAAAGTAACAATTAAGGTTTTAACAGATGCAGATCTGAAAGACAGAAGAACCCTTATTTTTCCCTTCATAAAGTTCCTCACAGGATGCAACTCCCAGTTAAATCACCTCTTCAAAAGTCATGGGATTCTTACTGTAACATTTGAGGGAGGGAATGTAGATTTAAACAACACAACTTCATCCCATTTTCTTCCTGATGGAGATTTCATTTGGACTGTTGCTGTCTCAAGACAGGAGCACTTTGCGTGTTCGAGTACAATGATTTCCTCATGGCTGTACAGTAAGTAAACAGCTAGCAAATTATTTGGGTGTTCAATGGACTTTGCAGGCAAGATTCTTAACAACAGTGTTAGTTAAGCAAAAGCGAATGAACACTTACTACAATGACATTCCCATTTCCTGGCCCTAATTCTCTCATTACTTATCCGCAGGCATAACATGCACGCACTGACAACAAAAGCCAGAAGCACAAAGGATGCCACATCTACCAATGACAGCCCCAGCATCGTAGCTGTTGATTAGGATGGGGAAGGGGGCTGCTGGGGGGGGACTGAGTTAACATCCAGCACGGCCAGGCTAGGACTAGCAATGAGAACTTGCTCATGGTGCCAAGTACTTACCCATGCACACATGAATCTGTGCATGCACCTGCCCAAGGAGAGTCTTATGGGAATTTTTCATGATTAAGATTTTCTCCACAAATGTAGGCCAAGATTTTCAAAAATAGATGTCCAAAGTTAGGCATTCCAAAATCCATATTTAAGCATCTACAGAAGTGCCCTCATTCTCAGAAGTGCTGAAATTGCCAAGAGCTGTAAAATGCTCAAAACTTGAAAATCAGGCCACATCTTTAGGTGCTCAAAAACAGATTCAAGAGCCTAAGTTTAGGCATCTGTATTCTTGACTGTAAAATATTATTACCCATGCAAGACCTGCTATAATCCATCACAAATATATGACATTCTCAAAAATGTACAGTACTAATTGGCCCAGATTTTAGTTGCAGCTGAAAAGTGCATTGCCCAGCTCAGATCAGGATCACAAACATAGCCACTGCCCTTCTTCACCAATTTCCTGGTGGTATTTATGGCAGCAAATTACAGTGACTGCCAAAAGCACCCAGTGAACAACTGTGGCAGCTGACATAGCCCATATTCCCTTTAGCTACCCACAGTCTCCAGCAGAAGGAAGGATGGAATTGATGCAGACAACACCAAGTTGGGAGGCATGGTCGATCTGCTTGAGGGTAGGGAGGCTCTACAAAGAGATCTGGACAGGCTGGATCGATGAGCTGAGGCCAATTGTATGAAGTTCAACAAGGCCAAGTGCTGGGTCCTGCACTTCGGTCACGGCAACCCCATGCAGTGCTACAGGCTTGGGGAAGAGTGGCTGGAAAGCTGCCCGATGGAAAAAGACCTGGGGGTGCTGGCTGACAGACAGCTGAATATGGGACAGCAGTGTGCTCAGGTGGCCAAGAAGGCCAATCGCATCCTGGCCTGTATCAGAAATAGTGTGGCCAGCAGGAGCAGGAGCACCATACATGTGGTTGTTCCCCTGTACTTGGCACTGGTGAGGCTGTACCTCGAGTACTGTGTTCAGTTTTGGGCCCCTCAATACAGGGAAGACATTGAGGTGCTGGAGCGTGTCCAGAGAAGGGCAATGAAGCTGGTGAGGGGCCTGGAGCACAAGTCTTATGAGGAGCAGCTGAGGGAGCTGGGGCTGTTAAGTCTAGAAAAAAGGAGGCTGAGGGGAGACCTTATTGCTCTCTACAACTACCTGAAAGGGGGTTGTAGTGAGGTGGGTGTTGGTCTCTTCTGTCAGGTGGCTGGAGATAGGACAAGAGGAAATGGCCTCAAGTTGAGGCAAGGGAGATTTAGGTTGGATATTAGGAAAAATTTTTTTACTGAGAGGGTTGTCAGGCATTGGAATGGGCTGCCCAGGGAAGTGGTTGAGTCACCATTCCTGGAGATATTCAGAAAGCGAGTGGACAGGGTACTTCAGGACATGGTTTAGTAGGCAATGGTTAATGGTTGGACTCGATGATCTTGAAGGTCTTTTCCAACCTAAATGATTCTATGAGTCTATTCTATGATGTAAGGTTGCACTAGTCAAATTAAAAGAGAGCTCCCTCTCTATCAGAGTAATCCTCCCATGGCCAGCTATTTCCGTATTTAAATCTATGCAATGCAAGGGAAATAGGCCCCATACTTTATCAATGCCAATCACAGTTATTAAACATGTGAATAGGGTATTTCTGTTTACTTAAATGTTACCAAGTAGAATTCAGTAACATCTTTTGAAACTGACATCAGGTCCTTCATCTTAGGGAAATTAAAGGGAAATACATACACACAACTGTTTGGTATGCTGGTGTCCCAGTAGGGAAATGACTTCCCCCTGTGATAGATGTGGTCGAAGCAGAATAAAAGGATGGACAATATTTAAAGGGAAAAAACACACTAAGGAAAGTTCATCAACAAAACAGGAAATATATAGATTTTATTTTAATGCATTTATACAACTTCTCTGCTTCCTCTGAATCCAAAATCATGACGTTATCTCCATGAAATACTCTGTAACAAAATTCTCAGTATGAACTGGGGTCTTCAGGGTATCTCCCTTCTCCATTTTTCAGCAGCATTTTTAAATAATCACTGCATCCTGTAGCTTCAGCCCTTGACAACAGCAAAGACAATGTATTCTACATGCTTACTGCACCTGTACAAAACTATACTGTCCCACACAACTGGAAAGCACTTTCTGATGAATAGGTATACTAGAATCACGCAAAATTATCTTGAATATGAGGTCATTCATCATATTTGGCAACATCTTACTAAAACTGCAATGAAAGCACCCATACTTCCATAGCTTCTTTTCTCCAAATGGTTCCCCATATGTCTACCATGTTTACCTTTTTAATGTACGCTGTCTCTATGCTTACAAAGGGTCAAATTCTCAGATGTCCTAAAATGGTGGTATTCCATTAACAGAGCTGTCATTATCTTGAACAAGTGAGAATCTGATTACAAACTCCTTCACTTAATAAACTATGACCACTTCTGGGATGAGTACAACCACCATTCAATGGCACACAAACAACATTATCCAAGAATTTATAGCCAGAAATAAAGAAAAACACCTCTTCCAAAGACACAGCAAGGGGAAATTAACATAGAAAATTAATCCAAATTGGCCAAGACATTTAAATATATTTTTTCAACATTAGCTCCCAGACAACAAGACACCTACTAGATCACCCACAATCATGAACACAGTTTAGCTTAACCCCCTACAGAGCACCCAGACATGACTCCTACCAGGGAGACGTAGTCACTCCCTCTGCCCCACCAACCCTGTCTGATGAGTCCACATTCCTCTGTGAGCTACCCACATAAGCCCCTCATATTTCAATAGGGCTATCTCTGCTGTAGCATATGTCTATACGCTTCTTGAATCCAAAGCATGGAGGGACTTGCTTACTCACTGCTCCAACTTCTTCCTAGAAGGTGAAGAGCTGCTAAGAGGCTAAGATTATTTGTTCAAGCACAGGACCAGTTATATGGCTTCCAGACCACCCTGTTTACTCACCAACCTGGCCAAATACAAGGCAATTCCAAATACATGTTTGTCAGCTAAAGACCCCGCAAACTTACCCTTAGGTCACATAAGCCAAAAATACTCTAGTGCAAAGGTGGCATCACTAAGCTCTTTATAGCAACAATTCTTTTTAATCTGCTACATGGCCCAATGATGCATGAACTAGAAATAAATTCCCAAGGTATAATAAATGGGAAGATAAGTGGGCTATAAACTACTTTTTGCCCAGAAGCTTCCCCTTTCACACATGTTGCTACAGTTCTCTTTTTTCCCAATGATCTACTCAGGAAAAAGAGCATATGAGAAGGACCCTGCCAGGAAATACTTGAATGAACTGAAAGTGGTGTTTTAGACAAAAAAAAGGACAGGGCAAGGCACAGCATTCATGCCAAATGGCTGTTAAAGAGGTAACAAGAGAAAAGTAAAAAAAAAAAAAAAAAAAAAAAGACATGATGATACTGGAGTCTAATGAGAGCTGGACAGAAAAATCACAGGAAGCACTTCGGCAGAAACGGAAGGAAGAAAATAATTTTGCAGCACTTTGGATGACAAGTGATATGATTTGAGCATGAAATGTAAAACAACTCGCAGTTCAGAATGAAATGCGAAGAGAGCAAGATGGGCACAAACACAGAAATGGCTGCAGGTTGCTACCTCAGCAGCCACTTGAATGAACCGCACTCAATGAAATCGAAAGGAAGAAAGTCACAGCAGACAGTGTAAGAGATTAACAGAAGTATGAACAAAGCTTCTAGCTGGAAGATTGGGTTTAGTCAGGAAAGCTAGATCTGTTGTTAGCTGTTCCAGACCAAGAACTGGACGAGTGATAGGTGCCCAGTCACCTTCTCCTTTCTCTGAGCTGGAGCTCAGACCTAGCAGCGGGCCAAAGGAAGGAAAGCATGCATAGCTACAGATTCTACTGAACGGCTCCTATCCATCACTGATAGAGAAGTCGCACTCTATGGCTTATGATGTAGGAGGAGAAAGCTGCTTCTGAATCTTGGTAGCTCTGCATGGCGGAGCTTCCCAGGATGCTATATTTCACATAGCAATGCCAGCTCCAGGTATTTCACAGCAAATATTTGTGTTCAAAACCCTAGGCTCAACTTTGCAGACTTCCACTCAGGAGAATGCCAGTGAAAGTTGCATGGGAATGTTCCTGCAAGAAAAAGACTCAGTGGCAGAAACAGTAGGTGTAATGGGGACCACAGGAAAACATTAGGGACAAAGGCTCAGATTCCTCTACCATATACATTTTCATCTTTATATTTTAATAAACTTAAAGATTTTCCTTGCAAACCAATGCATCCGCCAGTCCCTAAGGACTACACCATCAACTTTAAACCCTGAGTTTATGAAGCTCATTTTCTCCTTTCATTAGCTCTTATCATTCTCTCTGTGCTGCTGCAGGTATCTCTTCTGTTGTTAAGAAAGAGAGCAGCTTGCAGCCATCTCAATCTCCATGGAGTTGTGCTCTTCACCACAACCCTGTTATCCTGACAAACACTCTGCCTTTCCTATTGCACCCTCAAAAATGCCAACTCTCTCTTCACAGAGGCAGACTGCTACAGTAAGATGAGACATATATCATGTTCTCCATTATTTAGTAATTATA
>NW_010973368.1:5819980-5824602 GCF_000737465.1 Haliaeetus leucocephalus | reverse complement strand
CCAGCAAATGCACAGGTAACTGTTAGCAGATCAAAGCTGGTGAATATTGAAAATAAGTGGTTTTAAATTTTGGACAAGCTTTGCATGGAATATGGTTTGCTAATATCCAGTGTTCAATTCTGCGTCATGGCCTGTGCAACTGTGAATGTGCAGTTCCTGAGAAATGCAGAGGAGAAGAGAAGAATGAACAGACACTTAGCTGTTAGCAATATTACCAAGAATGTGCTTTGGAGTTATTGGTAACAGATGCTTCAGTACAAGAATACTTTTGATAGGTAGTTACTGAATATCTGGCCTAAATATATTATTTCCTTCTTACTTGATAGTTTGTTTATATTCTAAACTATTGGATTTTATATTTCTTATAAGGCTTTCTAACCAACTTTTATTAGTGAGAGATTGCTCATTACTTACATATAGTGTTCCATGTAACATTTCTAACACACTTAAGATCCCACAACACTGCACAGCAGTCAGTTCCAGAGGCTTGTTATGTACAGGAAAACAGAGAATTTCCTTAGATTTCAAATATGCAGCTTCTTTAAGAGTCCCCTGCAAATATGCACCGATTTGTTATATTACAACCTTGCATCAGACAATGTACCATAATTAATAAAAACCAGCACATCTTAAGGACATTACTTACAAGAAAATAAGAATAAATCCACTGGCTCTCAAAAGAAGCCTAGAGCACACTATAGAATAAAGCCAGTGCTGTGATTTCAGTATTCAATTATAGAGAACTATGTTCAATAACAAAGCGTGTTTCACTTCAGATTAACATCACTTAGGTTACTGAAAGCACACCGTGCTCCATAGCTTACTTTTTTTGGTGGGAGGAGAGGGGATAGTATTAAAAACCTCCTTTCCTTCCTTACCTTAATCTCAGCTTGAAGGGCTAAAGATAAAAATTGGAGATGGGCTTTCATTGTTGGGTTTCTCAGCTTTCTAATTATATACCGCACTCCATAAAACATGCACTGCAGTAAAGAACCAGAGGAACTGGCAGATTGAGGCGGAGTGAAAATGTCTTAATCCTTCTGACCTTTACCACAATTTTCTTTCTCCAACAGAATACACAGCTGACCTTTTCTACCTACTGACAGCACAGCTTATGGCAGATTTCCATTATCCAAAGCTCTCTGCAAATTCGCTGCAGCTACTACCAGTAACCCAGCTCAATTTTGCAAGGATATTATAATGCACAACTCACTGAAACCTTAACTGTTTGTTGATACCGGTTCCAGAAAGTTGCAATGGCCAAGCCTGCATACCTATCAGCTTTCCAGATTGTGCACAGAGGCAAAAATACCTGCAAGACAGCCAAACATTACAGATGTACCCAGCAGAAACAGGGCTGAAGCATTGCTAGATGCACCAAACATGTTCATCTAAGTCACAAACTCCACTAGGTTGAGGGATGTCTCAGTCATTGTGCTGCCTGCCCAGGACACAGGAGATCTGTCTCTGACTTAGTATGTGACATTGGGAAAGTCACTAGACCCCTATGGCTCCACTTTTTACCTGTAAAATAGGGGTGCATTGCATCTTCTTTCTTCTAGTGTTATGAAACCCTTGTAGGCAGTGAATCATTTCTAGCTAGTCTGATAACAGGGTCCAGATGGAGAAATTTGCAGAATATTTTAGGTGAGGTTTATCATTTAATTACAGAAAGACAACAAAATTTTGTGGGGTATAGTATACATGTTTTATTGGTACAATTTGGATATGGGTATTATTCATGACTAGAAAAGCCCAGAGTGATTCATGAAGGTCATATCAACTGACTAGGAGCAAAATCTTTATACCCATTGTACCATCCTGGTCTCTGTAAATTTCACACTTTTATTAAGAAAACCGAATGTTTCTGATACTTTTATATTTTTTCACATCTTTTTAATTATATTTTTTCACGTCTTTTTAATTGAAACTATTTTTATATTGCTCCAGCTGTAAAGCCAGACTCTCTTAGTAACCATGTGTCCAACTACAAAGCTCACTGAGGGAGAGAAAATAAAAAATAAAGTAACATTTTTATTCCCAAAATAACCTGAATTTTCATGCTTTTTTTTTTTTTTCAGATTAGATTCAATACAGACACTTAAAGTCAAGAGTCTTTTGAGTGCTTATCATGTATCTTGATAGAGAGCACCAGAAACTGAGCAGTTTGACACTTCAGATCCATGCAACTATATATGCCTCTATAGTAAGCAAAGACAAAGATGCTGGGGTTTACAAAGGACTCAAAGGCAATAAGACTAGACAACAACAGAGAAGCTTTCATCTACAAATCAAGGCACAGGTTGCAGTGACAGTGTGGGAGCAATATTTGCCTTTCTCATTCCGACTTGGCTTGGGATTTAAAACCCCAGGGCTTTCGATCCTGCATCCCACTGTAGGTTTACAGGGAAATGAGCACCGAGAGAAACATGAAGACTCAGACAGGGAGATGAAGAAAAGGAGAAAAGAATGGGAGACAAGGACGTGCAGAACCACCACACTGCAAATGGGAACCAAGCCTCATTACATGCAAGACCACTGAAGAGACAGTTTTTAAAACAGAAGTGGAAGTAAATGGAATTTGAAGAGGCCTGTGATGCACCCTACCGGTAGAGAACTTCTTGATGAACAAATTCCAGAGACAGCTAGAGCAGTCCTGAATGCAGCACTCAAAAATGATCACAAACACCACAAAATATTAAGTCCAATATATGTGATCAGGCATAAACATAGTGCGAGAATTTCAGTGGTCTGACTAAAATCCGCTTTGGGTAAATATATTCTTGGCTACATAAAATTCCCATGCAGACAATATTCTTTCTTTTGCTGTATTTTGCCACTAACCAGTCATAATGTTTTGTGTTGTGATGACAGAGAAAATACTGTTCATAAAGCTTTGCAAGGGGCTTCCACAAAGAAAAAACACACTCCTGGAAATAGCATTGCAGGAAAGTATTATTTCAGATTTTAAGGCAACCAGAACGAGTACATGGTTCACATACATTTAATTTAGAATTCTACTGACACTGCCTAATAGCTTATTCTACACTGAAAGGAACTTACAATACAGGTATCATTAAAAATTATGCCATGCTTTGGACAGAATGACTCAGATCGTGGATGAACCACAACTTATGATCAAAATATAAGAATAGGACAAAAAATACTATATAAAATATACTACATATAATATATAAACAAATATACAGTTATATGTTGCACACAGAGAGAAAAAGTGTATTGAAAGAAAATTCATGTAAGTAGAATTCAGAAAGGAATAATTTTTTTAAATCTTACACAAAAGCCTGATTTCCTCATAAAATTCTAACCTGGTTTTTGGGGGGTTTGTTTTGCAACACACAAAAGCTGGGGAAAGTATCTAAAGGACTGATTATTCCTTTTTACTTAGCTAGTGGTTTTGGCTCTGACATTTCCTTCTTCATTTTTCTTCAGACTGCCTACCAAATAGTGCAAAGCTCCATTCAGAAACGCTAAGCAGGAATAGACATAAAGAAAATCTGTGATTGTCTTAGACTGATTTAGGAAGGGAGTTTCGAATTTTAATATGGAAATACTGGACAAATGCTGACTAAAAAGAGAAATAAAAATCTACAAAATGAAATGCATAGGAAAGATGGAAGAATCTATGCAGAAAGATCAAAATTAAATTAAAAGTAGAAAAATTTAGACTGAAGAGCATGGAGATCTTCTGGAAATTGAGAAAAAGCTATGGAATTATTATTTATTCCTTATAATGTTTGTCACAGAACCTCAAAACTGGATCACAAATACAAAGTAACAGTATCGTTTCTCAGAGGATAAAAATCTCATCACTAGGGACACTTAAAACTGAAACACAGAAGAATGGAAAAAGCAATCAAAAGCAAACTTATAGGGGCCCCACTGATGTCTAGAGTAGCATAAAATAAGTTTTCCATATCTGAACACTGTGTTTGTAGCAAAAGTAAAAGGCTTATGCATGCAGGGAGAAGGATACTGCATGAGAGGGTCTTATGTCTTTAAAGAAGGCACGATAATAGAGATGCTATCGTCCAGTAGTAAAACACATTGTCCTCGTTTCAGCTGGGATAGAGTTAATTTTCTTTCTAGTAGCTGATATAGCGCTATGTTTTGGGTTCAGTATGAGAAGAATGTTGATAACACACTGATGTTTTCAGTTGTTGCTGAGTAGTGTTTAGACGAAGTCAAGGATTTTTCAGCTTCTCATGCCCGGTCAGCAAGAAGGCTGGAGGGGCACAAGAAGTTGGGAGGGGACACAGCCAGGGCACCTGACCCAAACTGGCCAACGGGGTATTCCATACCACGTGACATCACATTTAGTATATAAACTGGAGGGAGTTGGCCTGGAGGGATCACTGCTTAGGAACTAACTGGGCATCGTTTGGTGAGTGGTGAGCAATTACATTGTGCATCACTTGTCTTGCATATTCCAATCTTTTTATGATTATTGTCATTTTATTATTATTATTATCTTTATTATTTTCTTCCTTTCTGTTCTATTAAACTGTTCTTATCTCAACCCACGAGGTTTACCTTCTTCCTTCCAATTCTCTCCCCCACCCTACTGGGGGGGGGGGGGGGGGGGGGGGGCACCCGCCGGG
>NW_010973368.1:5806032-5819970 GCF_000737465.1 Haliaeetus leucocephalus | reverse complement strand
GACCGCCAGTCCTGCCACATACCTTGAGCACTGTGGACTCACTTTGCGTCATGGAGAGAAGGTCTTTTTCAGTGTATACCATTAACAGAAATTCTCCTTTCCTGTTGATCCTTCCTTAACAGACAAACAACTTACGCTAACACCCCCACTCAAGGTGAGAGATATGGCCAGCTTGAGGACCCTATTCTTTTTCCTTGTCTGTTACTGATAACCCTCAGTGTGACTCAACTGTCTGTCCCTGAGAGGAGGCTTAAAATAAAGTAAAGCTGCAACTGCGCGAAGCTGAGTAAATACATGGGTTTTTTTCCAGGCATATTTAGTTACAACTGACAGAAGTTTGCAAACATCTTCTACATCCTCAACAGTTTGGAACTGCATCGAATTCACACTCTTAAAATAAAATCAAGAACAAATAATGATCTTTCCTTGGTTTTCCATCACATGCAAACTTTACATTTTACAAAACTGTAATGATTGCATCTTTCCCCATACAAGTGCACAGAATACAGGTAACTTCGGAAAAATCAAGTTGAGATTTTTCCACACTGAAATCCAGGGGAAGAGAGCAAGCACTGGCTGTAAGCCGTAACTGTGGCTGTATCACTTTACCATCCTGCCCTCCAGGGAGAGGTTGGAGAAGCAGCAGGCTAGTTTTGCTTTCTCCTCCATCTTTAAAAGGATTTGTTTGTACATGTACATGAGGAGAAAGAGGGAGATGAAGGGAAAGTCCCCTTTCAGGAATGGACCTGGAAATGGCAATTTTCAGCGGTGCATTATGTCACCAAATATCTTGCTTTCTCTACCATTATGATGAGCAATACTTCATTGGCCCTTGCCTGCCATATTTGCTTTGTATGTTTGCCATATATAGGCCTTCATTTGCCACATTGTGGCACAAGAAATCTGGGGTTCTCTCTCTGCAGGGCTAATTAGATCAGGGATTCCTATTCCACTCCAGTATCTCTATCAAATGCCTGAAAGTACAGACAACAAAGCTCTTAACTGCACTCATCCTTGCTGTGTACTTCCATCCAACAGAGACAAATACCCTGGAAAAACTGCTACTAGAGCAAGCTAACATTAAAAACAGAGTTTGCTTTTCTTCTTTTGAATGAGTTAGTTAAAAACCAGTCTGCTGGTTTTTTGGCATTCTGAGCCAAAGCCAAGCACCAATCTCTCCCTTGACTTACATTAGTCTTGAGAATGCAAACAATAAGCAAGCTGGGGTTTAATGAGCCTGCATGTGGGTCCATCTGGCGGAATGAAACAAGATGGTCATTTTTGGAGTGATCCCAGTTTGAAACAGGAACTACAGAGGGGGATAATAAGAGCAACAGAGAATGAAGGACTTGCAAAAATACCTCATTCAAAGGATTTCACAGATAGTGACTCCTTCATGGCTTCTTCACTCCAGCTGATTGTAAGATACTATTGCCCAAGTACTGGCACTGAGCAGCTAATCCAGATCAGCTTGCATCAGCCTTTGGCATAGCTGCAGTGGTGCATCTTGGTTGAGAAGGAAAGACTGAGCCTCCTCTCCAGGAATGTATAAACATATTTGCTTTTAGAGAGATCAGCTTCAAATAAAATGTGTACTACACAACACACAAAAGGAACATACTTGAGACCGAAAAAACACCTCGACAGCTCTAAACCCTTTCTGTAACTATTTCTGAACAACACATAATAGAACCTTCTGCTAAAACCCAAGTGTGTGAAAAGCACAGACTTTCACCATTAAAGCCAAAAGTGAACCTCCTTTAATTGTCTCTAAAATGTGGAAGATAAACAAATCTAGACAAAAACACTCCAACAACTAGGGAGTCAATAGGCGACACATGCTAGAGGAAATAGAACCATAGTACCATCTTCAACCAGTCACTCCTCCCCTTTCCTAACTCATTCCACAGACCCCATTCTGGGGCACATTTCATATTCTCTTTGTTACTCAACTTCTTAACAGCCTCCTTTCACTTCCCTGGTGTCCGCAGCCCTAAAGAGTGGGAAGAATGCCAACTCATTAACCCAAGAGGTGCTCAGATATAAAGGTGATGGGCTGATAGAAAATTCTAAAGGCAGACGGGATTAGTGTCATACACATATCTTTGGGCCATCCAGAGAAGGAATCTTCAATTATTCCATGGCAAGTTAATGAGCTTTTGAAAATTTTACCTTGACAACCCATTCCCCAAGCTGCAAAACAATGAACAGAGAAATCTGTACATCAGACAACTGAACAGTTAAAATCCTGCTTGTGATCTGCTGCAGACGCTTTCACTGGGAATGTTTGAGCATAATAGTTCTGCGTAGGAAGAAAGGAACTGTTGATATTTTAGTCATCTGCATATATGCTAGTTTGGTTTTTTAATAAAAAAAATTAAAAGGTGCATTTAATGATTACTCAGAAGTGGACTATTATAACCATTAAAAATAATATTCACACAGATTGTAATCAGTTCCAGTGTCTCAGCACGTCCGTGGGTTGGAGATGAGCACTGTGGCCAGCAGGCAGGGCCTTTTTTGGTACTGATGGGGGTGTATATTAAAACTTTAAAAGTTACTCTGATTAATTCATATCAAGTCAGCTTAATTTTCCTCACTGCTTAATTATTCCAGCTGCTAAGATTCCCAAAAGGGAATCATTTGTGCTCTTGAGCTTCATGATTAGAGTCATGCCTTTTTTTCAACTAGATTGAGACCCACCAACTCACAAGGAAGTTGGCTAGGACTTTTTCACACACTGGTTGTCAGAGCAATATCCAGAAAGGTAATTTCATAGTAAGACTCCAAGTCTCACTTCCTGAACAGCTCTTTCCTTTTGGACTACATATTGGTAGAATTCAAATTATGTAATTTTGGTCCTCTTAGCTAGCTTCAGAACACTCTGGAGACAATGCCTTCATACAAGTTTGTCCATTGGCAGATTCCCAGGGAGCGGGAGAGGTGGAAAGATTTTGCTTCCGAATTGGTTTTATCTAGGACATTCAAGGGAAATCATCTTTTTCTACAATATCATCTGTCCCACTAACATCTGACTGGGAAAGCAGCACCATACTTTACAGAGCAGTAACGGCTTCTCCCGAACAATGATCCTTCTCTGACTGTAGCTTTCACTTCATTGTTCTGCTAATGCTTTTAATTCTTTTTGGGTTTGTGTCCATTCTAAACACAATAACCTGATGAGATTCATTTCCTCAGAAGTCTGAAAAGAGGTCACATCAATCACAGCGCGAGGTTTCTGAACACATGGAGAATGAAAATAGTTTGGATACCTCTGCATTTTCCATTCTCCTTCAAAAAAAGTGTCCATTCATATAATAATCCTTAATACAGGTACACAATATTTAATTGTATATTTCACTCACCCCCCAAAAATGCATATGCAATCTGACTGAAACTAGTCCAAATAAGAATCATATTCAAACTGCTCCAGCCAAAATGTCAAGTACAACCTAAAAAAGGCTACGTAATGTTTCAAAAGAAAGCCTTTACATTTTCGCATAAAAGTGAAACCCTCAATTTCAAATTTGCCTAAATTTTAAGAAGTCAGTAAAAACAGCAACTAAGCACTTGCTCTATCGCATATAGAAATAAATTAAAGCATATTTAATTATACAGGGTAGAGAAGAAGAAAAGCGCTTGACTCTTCCCAACACTCCATTTTCTATTTCAATCAGCAAACTGTAAAAACAGCCTTTGCAATTCAGTCCTACATACAACAATTTAAAAAGCTACTTTTGATTTTGCTTTCCAGTTTTCTACTCATCTATGGGATCATTACAGCTACACCTGTTCTGCTCATCTGTACTACTTTCAACACCTGAAAAATCAGCCTACAAATGCATTTTGCTTCCTAATCTCTCAAAAAGGCTGGCCACTATTACTTACACCACTCAACTGATTGGGCAATACAGAGAGGCAGTGTAAATTACTGGTGGTCATGCAGAAGGTTTAAAAACCATCTCTCCTGGCTTCAGTCACACTCTGTGGCATATATCTGTCCTGTATTTATTATGCTAACAAGTCACATATAAATGTTCATACTGCTGAGACCACCAGTGTTTCCATAGGACCTATTCCATTATCTGTCTTAAACTCTGATCTAAACTGATGCTTGGTACCTTGGCCCCATGTAGATCTGGGACCTCAGATGACCAGTCCAGTCAACATAGCAGTAGCATTTGCTACTACTACAGAAAAGTTGTGGGTTTTTTCTCAAGAAAAATTAACATGCTGAACTATCACTGTGGTTTTAGTAAGCACAGGAATAGGGGCTAGGCAGAAAGAGACCAATACATTCATTTTCTCCTGTAATCAAGGGCTTAAGTGAACCTTGCTGTACAGAGGTGAGAGACTTCCAGACACTGAAATAATCCATCCTGGTAGCTTTTGTCAATTTAATTATTTTTTACTGAGATTGGCACTCACAAAACCATCTCAGATTGACAGCCCTGGAGATGATGTCCCGTGTTATCTATTAACAGATACAGTCCAAGGAGCAGCAATGCTTTCAGGTCTGATTTATTTTCGTTTCAGTCTTAAATGTGTCCTTCGATTTTTAATTGACGGTAGTGACATCTCTCCCCACTAGCACCATTTTTTATTTTTCTCTAAAAGGCAACAAAGATGTTTCCTTCAGCCACATAGATTTTACTTCCAAACGTGATTAATTCTCCCTAAATACAGACTCTATCTTTGTAAGTACTTTTATTACTGTGATTGCCAAAGAATCTACAGTTACTTAATCAGTGACCTAACTTTTAAATACAGCAACTAATCTCTATTTACATTAAATACAAACATCTGTGTAGTTATATTTTAATAAGGTTTTGTTTTTTGGAGAAGGAGATCACTCATTGAAACCAAAACTACAGAAATGAAATATGGGATGGAAATAAAGAAAAGGGAAAGGAAAATGGGCAAATAATCATTTGAAGATATCACTTGTCATATGCAGTTTCACGTGTATATATACCACTAGCTACACAGAACAATGAAGCCACTTCAAAGCAGGAGAATAGCACAACAATGTAATAACAGTGGAAGAAAATTTACAACCAACATCTGCAGGCGGCAAAAGAGAAGGAAGGAGGAAAAGATAATCTAGTGAGTAGGCAAATAGTAATCTGCTAAACCTGAGCCTCAGGAGAGATGCAAACATAGAGGTTAGCGTGCTGCAGCAGCCTGGCTCATGAAGCAATAGCTGCCAAGACCCAACCATGGAGTCGAACGTGCAGGGAGATTCTGCTGTAGGCAGCAGTGAGGCAATCAGATTCTAACATAAAAGGTAACATCCTAATCTCTAAGCTTGATCTAAAGCATGAGGTTTAGTACCCTTTCCAATTTCCCTGTTCCTGTTAACAAGAATATCCAAAGTTACAGCAATTATCTACATAAATGTCATCTCTCTGCATCTTGCTAAGCTCTTGGCCTCAATGACACCCTTTGGCAAATCATGAATTGTAAAACCTAGGTTCAGCTCGTTACCACACCACAGATTTCTTGTGTGTTACACATAAAATCTTTAAAGACAAGGCTTTTTAAAGGAATTTAAGCACATAACATCCTTACAAATCTGTTGGATCCTGTTCTCATAATGGGGATAACTGCACCTTGCTATATCTTACTTACCTTTACATCTCCAAATTACAGACTGTAAAAGTCTTTACTGCTTGTGTAATGAGTAGGCAGGTGTGTAAGGGACCATGTACTTAGTCATGAAATTAGGTAAACTGTCACATAATGGCTAGTCACTGGGTCCTTCAGCTTGAAAGAATTATTTTCTAAAGACCATTCTCTTGTTCTTTGTCCAGTTGAGTTTTAAATAAGTAGAACATTAAGACTGTCTCAGAAATGACATTCACTATGGTTTTCTTGCTTACAGGGTCCCTCCACTTTTATTGATAGCAGCAAATCTTTCACCCTGCTGACTTGTCAAGAGAAGAAAGACACCACCATTATAGGAACATAACTATGACAGAGGATCCCCGAACTGCTCATTGAGCTTTGCCTTGGACAAAACCTACAACAGAGCTGTCAAGAAGGCCTGCCAGGGAAAGAACACATACACAGCCCCTCCATAGTGAGCTCCATTCCTTATGCTTTAACCCACTGCTCCCCCTTAGTTACTTCTCACCTTGCTTCTCCAAAGCCTTTATCAGGTCAGAATTGGAAGATTTATTCCCTACTGTAGCTGCTCTGACACAGACTTTCCTACAAAACCTTTAAGTAATTTTTGCACTTTAGAAAACCTCTATTATAAATGTTAGAAAAAAGGCACAAATTTTATATCAGGTGTCAGTATGACACCTGTTATTTGAACACTAACAAGGTCTGCTGAAGCCCTCTTAAGCATCTGTAGGAAGACCATAGGCTGGAGGTAAGGAAGGAAAGAGATGATGAGTCAGGGTTACAAATTGCTCTTTTAGAATTTATTTGCTTGGTATCTTTGACAAAGAAGTCCCAAACTCTAATGACAGACAGAAAGACTCAAGATCAACATCCATTCACAATTCTACATCTTAAAACAGGGACAGAGAATGTTCTCATTTAAGATTCAAATTTAGCTCCCTCCTACTTGGACCTTTGTGTCATCTTACAGACTTGTTATGATAAATTATTTATGTGGGAATTGCCAGGCCACCAAGCAAAGAGAGAAGTAATTTTTATGTCAAAGGAACAAAGCCTGCTGCATTTTGGTATTTTATTTATTTATTTTAAACAAAGCATTCTGTGGTATGAGTCAGATAATACAGAGTGGGAGGATCACACTCCAGCAGGCTGTGGTAGAGCAGGTGGAGCTGTGGAGACAGCTTGGGCATATGCAGAGGGTGTGTTCTCCCTTGAAAGACTTGGAGAAACAAGTGCTACAAAACTGCTTTTGCAAGGATATCTTGCTGCTATACTTGTACTTCAAAAACACTGGGATTCCTGAGCAATTTTCCTGCACCTATCAATTAATGTCTTCCTTCTGTATCTTCTTTTTCAAGATGGGGATAAACCCCATTTATCTCCCAGGCTAGTTGGGAAAATACTTCTGAGAGCAGGTGACGGCCTTTGCAAATGGAAAATATATCAAAATGCAAAATGCTTACACTATTCCCTGGACACAGAGCAGACTCAGCAGTGTAGAAAGGGTATTCCACAAGGGGGTCTTAGTATATTCAAGTTAGGGACCAAGGAAAATAAGCTAACTACTGACTTTATTCTGTGTCTTCTGCTATTCCATTCCAGGTTAAATTACATTATCTTGTGGCAGATAGGAGCAAACTGACGTGTAAACTCTAGACAAAGGTTTTTACAAGGCCCTATATTCCTCCAAATACATCAGAAAGCCTTTTAATAGGGTTGAAAGTCCCCAGATTTAATCATCAGATTTATTCCATCTCCAGGACTATAGATAGCTGGGTCTGTTTGTTTGTCCTCTCAATTAAATTGGCATGAATAAACAATAATGCCACTGATCTCAGAAGTCACATCAGTGTGAAAGAAAACCTCAGGTCCATGGTGAGAAGACCAGCCCTTGCATTAACATAGACCCTTCAGTGGCTCAGCAAATAGTTTAAAATAAATAAATAATGCAAACAAGAGACAGTAAATCCAAATTTGAATAATGAGATCCTTGGGTTTGCTGCTGTTTGGAATATTATTTATACAAACAAACAGTAGCCCCAGGTGTTCTCAAATAAGCCCAGCAAGTTCCCTAAAGGTTTGTTAGCTGACTGCTTGCCTGGGGGCCACTGGATCTATTACAGTCTTGCTGTAGCTTCCCGCTGAAGAAACCCTTCCTGAGAGTCTCAAATCTGGTAACAGGCTAGTCAGCGAGTATGCCAGGAAAATGCTGTGGAGACCCCAGTGAAGCATGCAGTTACCGTGCCTAGTGCGGGATGCCAGACTTTTGACAGCATAGATCACATCTCATTTGCAATGTGCATTAGGAGCTTTTAATCAAGGTAGAAAGAAGTGTCCTCTCTCCCTTCATGGCAGAGAGCTCAGGCTGGGCGCACAGTGCTGCACAACTGCGCTACCAAGGGATAAGGGAAGATACTCAAGGGGAAAAGCAGTGATGAAACTGGCGTGATTGCTAGTGGCTTCTTGTAGAGACTGAGCTAGTAATTCAGAAAAACAAGCTTGTTAGAGGAAAACAGGAATGGCACCAATCTGCTGTAATAAGCAGGCAGTAGAATGGTGCCTCGATGTCATGTTCATGTCTTGCGTTTGAGCCACTTGCTGCAAAGGTTGGGGCCTTGCTGGGTGTAAATGAGCCCAGCCTAATGATTTTTCCTCTCTTTTTGGTCTCCCAAGCTAGTATTAATTTACAGTGAGAACCACAAAAGACAAAAGCAGTGCAGCAAAATTGTGGGCAGACCAGGTGGTTTCCATCAGCTATGCCATACAGACTTTTATCTGTCACGGTGAAGGAGATGAAAGACTGGATGCTTTAACCCACTGTTTGGGTCTTGAGGTGAGGCAGTAACCCACATGGGACAGGGAGTTTCCAGTTTCCTCCAGGCTATGGGCATTTTTAAAAATAATCACAACACTCCAGAGTACCATCTAGCTAAGAACATTGTTCAGGGAGTAAATCCTTGAGATGATGAAACATTCCTTTTACAGATGGGAACACAGAGGCACAGAAGGATTAAATGACTTGCCCAGTATTATAAAGTAAATCAGTGATAAAATACAGAAAAGAAACAGGTGTCCTCATGCCCACTTCTGTACATAAATCACTAGACCATAATTTCTTCTGCAAGATCATAATTTCCTCCTTTCGTATGCTATCTTGCTGCCAGAGGAAGATTATTCTACATGCTGCATAGAGTAACATTTTTCCAAGTCTAATTCAAAACCTGTCAAGCCATGGAGTTTCTCTTCTATTCCCTTGGGAAATGATTCCAAAGCTTGACAGCGCAAGGACACATCTCTGTGACAGGAAGTTTTCCATGATACTTACCCTTAAATTTTTTCTATTCTCTACTTGTAGTCATCTAAATATCTTGTCTCTTTCCACAGTATTTACGATCCTCAAACACTAGCAGAGTTACATTTCCCCTTCTTTCTGCCAGCTATAACTTAATCAAGCAATATAAAACTAACTCTTTCAATACTACCTCTAAAAACAATTCCTTAAACTTCCAAAACACTTTTCATTTGTTCCCCTGAACTTTCTCCACTTTTCCAATATTAGACACTTATTTCAGTCTTTCTACAGTGTGTTCTTTGACTTTGACCAGTACTTTTTTTCTCCTGGCTGATGGGACAGACTATAGCAGTACACAGGATGATGTGAGAGCTGGAGTCTAGAGTGGGAAATCAATGGTGTCACAAGATGTCTAGGGTTGAGGGATTACTGGCAGGCTCCTGGAGGAATGTTTCTATCCATCCGTTGGAACTGGAAGGAGTGCCAGATCCTCCATTAATGTTGGGCTAATATACTCAAAGGTGAGAGGCAGAACTTACTGCTTCCTTACTGTTCACTTTACCATTTTAGCCCACAGAAGTCAGAAGAAACACATGTTAAATTCCAACATTAAATAATAACAATAAAATTGTTTGTTTCACTGCCTGGGTAAATCAGCGAAAAGCAAACACCAATACCTGAAACCCTTGTGGTTTCCACTGCGGTCAGAATTAAGCCTCACAAAAATAGCCATCTCAGCAAAAATATACAACCATGGGCTGCCACATTAACATAAAGTACAGCAGCCAGAAATTATTGCTGCCTCTAATCTCCAAACACTCAGGAGCTGAACTGCATTCAGCGGAATGACCTGTCCTCCATGATGCATTAGTGTTTGCACTCACTCTCTCTCATGCGTACACAGAGCCTGCCCTTTTGGAGTACAGAGATTTATGCCTCCTGAAATAAAAAAAGCAATACTTTAACTGCCCCTGCCTGGTCCCCTTTCTCCTCTCTAACAAAATCATCAACTCTAAGATTTTTGCAGACACTGGGACACATACTTTGAGTGAAGATCAAGAAACAAAGAACAACCCAAAGCTTCAATTATGATCTTGCTATTGATGCCCCAGAAGACTCATTAACTTCCTTTTCCCCGATATTTCTAAAATGAAAGTGATGCAAAATAGTTAACAGCTTGAACAAGAAGCTATAAAGAACCCACATGTAAATACGCTTACACAGTCACATAAAAAAACCCAACCATTGCTGATCTTCTTTCCTTTGAGTTTATGCCATCCCTCTCTCTGACCCAACCCCTCTATCCCGTTTCTCGTCTATCTTATCTTCTCCTTAAAAACATTACAGCTATGCCTGTGTCCTGGTTTCATCTGGGATGTAGTTAGCTGTCTTCCTAGTAGCTGGTACAGTGCTATGTTTTGAGTTCAGTATGTGAAGAATGTTGATAACACTGATGTTTTCAGTTGTTGCTCAGTAGTGTTTAGACTACAGTCAAGGATTTTTCAGCTTCTCATGCCCAGCCAGGGCACCTGACCCAAACTGGCCAACAGTGTATTCCATACCATGGGACGTCCCATCTAGTTTAGGAACTGGGAAGTGGGGGGGGCTGGGTTTTCGCTGCTTGGGGACTGGCTGGGTGTCGGTCGGCCGGGGGTGAGCGATTGCCCTGTGCATCATTTGTACATTTCAATCCTTTTATTACTACTGTTGTCATTTTATTAGTGTTATCATTATCATTATTAGTCTCTTCTTTTCTGTTCTATTAAATCGTTCTTATCTCAACCCAGGAGTTTTACTTCTTTTCCTGATTTTCTCCCCCATCCCACTGGATGGGGGGGGAGTGAGTGAGCGGCTGCGTGGTGCTTAGTTGCTGGCTGGGGTTAAACCACGACAGCCTGTGAACAAGTCTGTCTAAAATTAAACTAGGAGAAACTAATATGTAAAAGTTCTTATTTCTACTAAAGGTTGGCTCATTTTAATAACTGCTTTTTTGTATTTAAACTGCTTTTAGTTGCTTTCAGCTAAACTGATGAAAACCAGGTTTAAACTAAAGTGAGTGCACTGGTTTAATGAAGATCACTGGAAACAGTATCTTAAATTAAAATGGTGCAACTGATGGCAGACGAGAGCAAAGACTGAAGGCTTACTGTTGAAGACAGACTGACAAAGGTCTGCCTAAAATAATAACAGGCAGAGGTTAAACCTCAGTGGAACTCGTAGGTATAATTGCCAACGAGGTACTTGTTTTCAACTCTTTCTTATAAGTACCTTACAAGTTTCCACTTCAGACAAAAGGATAATATAATGTTGTTTCAGATTTTGAGTAATTAAAATTAAAAACAAAACAAAACAAAAAAAAAAACAAATCCAAACAAACCCACAAGACAACACACCATTGCTGGGCATCTCCTTCAGAAGACACACGAGAACAGAACACACTCTCCAGGTGGAGATAGCTATAGAAGTTCAGCTCCGGTGTGGTGATTGACTGTGTTGTGGTGTGGCTGTGCAACAGAGCATTTGGGGAAGGAAGCCGTATAGAGAGAACCGGTGCTCTGAGTATGGAGAAGGACCTTTATGTTTCGTGTCTTACCTTGTTTGAGAATGGAGGGCTTTATACATTCCTTTAAAATAACAAAATATCCATTAAAGATATCTGATTCCATCCAATTCATTCCCTCTCCATAACTGGAATAAACTACTGTCCCCAAATTTAGGATAGCTGCTGTAATGAAAAGAAGCACAGTTTTTAATAGGAAGGTAGCAGCAATAAATAATCTAGCATCTATTGCTGCAATAAGAGCATGCTGCTGACAATGACTGATGGTTACTACTCTGAAATCATCCTACATAAAATGACAGATTAAATCAGATCTAGCTCTATACATAAGACAAGCTCTTCCACACATTCAAATATTACGTTCTAAAAACCAGACAACAGCAACCAGAACCCTCCATGATGCCATCATGTTACTTAAAGACCTCTCATTACCCTTCACTTTTTAGGGCTGAACAGCTACCACAAACTTAGAAGGAATGTTAATATTAAGGACCACTGCTATTACAAATCTACCAAATAAAACATCTGGAACACAGTCATTATTCCTCATTAACAATCATACTTACAACATTTTATTTAGGACTGGACATTAGCAAAGTGCTGCAACAGCAAAAAGTAGTAAGTGTTAATGATTATTTCATTCAGACAACCTAAGCTGCAGAGCCAGGAGAAGCCCCAAAAGCTTGCTTCAGAGAAATCTTTGCACCTACTCTAAAAGGTCTTTTCAAAGCACCACCAACAACAGAAGATAAAATCTGCAAAGGAAATTGATGACATTCAGCTCTAAATTGGTGTAAAAGTCTCACATACTTCTATTTCAAACTCACCACATGTTCCCACCAAAATAATCAGCTGTGAAAGAGTGAATGATGCCTATATTTAAACTTAATATTGTTAGGCTTTGGAGCTGTATCCCCTCAAAACAGACACAGACCTAATATCCCTCAGAAGCACTGCATATAGGCTGTCCACAGCCTCATCCATCTGCTTGGGAAACATTTAAACAGATACATATCTATGAGACATGCTCCATTAAAACATGCCAGCAAATATATCAAGTACCACCCAGTTCTCCCCACATTTACACCTCTCCTTTCATCCCAGCAGATACAGCATTCTCAACATTCAGGCCTATCAGGTTACATCAGAAACATAGCTGCTGTCCCTGTGTCATCTATGTCAAAGGTATCCCTTTTTTCCTCCCTCTTCTTCCCCAGATCTTAGCCACTGAGCCTAGAAAGGTTGTCTACTTCTTTTATGCCTCAACTGAGAAATCGATAAATGCTCTCAGCCTTTCCAACTTTATGTTTTTATTTGACAACAGTATACAACAACAACGATCTATGTGACATGGTTACAGCAGACTATTCTTAGGTGTACTATCACATTACTGCAATTGAACAGCATACCATAAAAGAGATTTAAGGTAAGTGTTACCCTGCCTTTGCAATGAAGAGTGTGCAAACAGTTAATTAAAGCAACTCGCCTAACACGATATAGTGTGATCTAGCATCCAAATCCTTCACCAGTTAAACTTTAAGGTGACGCACTGACTCTGTAGTAAAAGAACATCCAACTTGGTGTTATCCTGGTACAGCTATTTTATTACCATTATTCAAGTACCAGTTCCCTATTTCAACAAGCACACACATAATCTTTCTCGTGCTTCCTTCCAACCTCTTATGTGTACAGTGCACTGACCTATAGTGCCCTGGCACAAAAAGAGAGGTAAGGAGAATGGAGATACAGCATTTGTGCTGAGTTTTGGGCTGCTTCACCCAAGATTAGACCTTAGGGCTGAGCTGAGGATCACAATATGGTTCATAAAACTTATACAACAGCCATAAATACTCCTAGATAGTACTTAGCAGTAACACTTTCTGAACTCAGAGATCAAGTGCCCCAACCTTGTCACAAGCACATTGAAGTCAACAAGCCTGTTTTCTTTAAATGAGTTCTTTGGCTTGCTCATTTCCGTCCACTTAAAGAAAATCCCCAAACAAACAAAATAAAAGCAAAAGCCAAAAGCCCCAATAAGTAAACAAACAACAGAGATCATACAAACTCATCACAAAAGGGAAACACTTAGGTCTCTTGTGAGAAACGTTCAAGAAGCAAAGCTAAGCCAATCCAGCTATGCCAAATGCAGGGAGCCTGGGCTGCCCAAGGGGTCTCCCAGCCCTGATAATTATATATTTGGGCTGCATTGCCATAACGCTGGCTTATGGCAATCTCTTTTCTTAAAAAAGAAAAGAAAAATCAATCAAAGTGAGCTACGGCTCGACAGGTCTGCAGTAAAGCCCAGCCATGTAGAAAATAGAGCAGCAGCTGCACTACAGGATCAAAAAACAGAGTGAGCAAACTCCATCATTGGGTACAATTATCTCACAGGAAAAAAAAAAACAACAAAAGAAGAAAAATAAATATACCCCCACCCCCCTCACACCAACGCCCA
>NW_010973368.1:5799531-5806022 GCF_000737465.1 Haliaeetus leucocephalus | reverse complement strand
AAGAGATTTGAGTTTCTGATGCAGGATATCTGCATACTAGCCACTAAATTCCTTACAGATGACTTATTCTTTTTTTTCAAACCTTTGGCTCTCATCAGACTTTAGTTTAGTACTTCAGAAGGAATGACCAAAAAGCATGCACAACAAGAAGGAAGTCTAACCTGAGAGACTGCCCTTCATAGTCATATTCCACCCACAAGGCTCCTGGAGGAGTCCTGCCAAGTTTGGGAAAGGGTCACTCCCCCACCCGGCCAAGTCGTAACAACTACATGGCAAGCTCAGGTAAGGTAAGTATATCATAGCATCAACATACTGCATCCAAATCATCTCACAGAAACAGGCCCAAACCACACCTCCATGGACAACTACATTTTTGGAGTGTTTGGGAAATTCAATACACACACAGGAGCTTGGTCCTCTTTCTAGTGAGTCAAAATAAAGCCTCCATTCAAAGACATTGCTAATACATGTATCTACACTCTAATCAACTGGCAAATCTTAGATATTGAATTTTCATCTCAAATGTTTCTCTGGATATATGAAGTAGCTCACCCCCTAACAAAGCAAGTCTGGGCAGCCTTTATCCTGTGAGATAGTGGACATGAGGCAGAGGCCTCAGAAATCCAACTGGCTAATGAATTTTGAGGCTCTGGTATGCACATGCTGTGTAAAGATGCAGGTATCTTCTCATCCCTGAACCTACTGGAACCAAATCCCTGCCTGGGAATTGGTAATCAATTCTCTACAATAACCTCACTAAATCCTTAGGAGAATAGGGAACTTCCTATGACACCTGTACAATTTCTGACAGTGTTGTCAGTTGATAGTAAGAAATTCCAATTCCTCAAACACAACCAGACAATGTTTTCCATCAGATGTCACCAAATTACATCATCATTTCATAATTTCCTCTGTCCATTCCTCACACCATGCCCTGCTCACTTTTTTCTGCCTGTTTTATGCATGAAATCCCTGGCTGCATAGACTGAGGCCGTGAAGTTATAAGCACCTCTAGAAAGTGTCAAACCCTGTGTTTATGGGACATGCCCACAAACTTTATGGCTAGAATGGCTGTGCAGCACTCAAGTATCTGTTTATTTATGCATATCTATATTTATGACTTTTCAAAAAAAATTCCTCAATGCCTCAAGGAACTACTTATAGGACATAAGTTAGAGGAAATCACATTAACTAAGGTGTTTCACTGTCTGAACAGCGTAAATATACGTCCTCTAAGTGGCTACCAGACAATCATGGAAAGTGAACACCAATGAAGATTTCTGGGGCTCCACCAATGCCCTGCTCTTCAGCAAAAGGTTTTTCACTTGTCTCCAGTCCCTACACACCTCTTTGGCCTTTGGGGATTGTCAGCCCTCCGTGGGGAGGGAGGAAAAAACTGCAGAGCCAACTATAAAGAGCAGAAGAAAACGGTGGGTGTCTGTACAACAGAAAAGTAGCGAGACACTCTTTGCTGTAACTCTGCACTGCAGAGAAATCACACTTACCCACAACAGCAGCAGCCAAGTGTGGGGAGCAATGAAAGCTGTATGGGATATGCAACTGGGGGTAGAGACTGCAGAAAGAGGATCTTCCTCATCAGACACACTCAGACAAACATCTCATTCACCTTGAGGTGTTCACTGTTATGCTTCCAGCCAAGAAGAGATTCTACTGAATCTGCTATCACTCATGAGATGATCACAGTATAAAACAGTACAGCTAAATCCTGTAGCTGCAGTAAAAGTAGGCACCCAAGCTTAATAAAAAAATAAAGAGAAATTCAGTAATCTAAGGACCTGCCATTTAATCTCCTTGAATCTCTTACATGTAAGGCAATTTGGTCACCATTGACAATTCTTATTGCAATATGCTGAAAGTACATTAGAATTTTGATAGATAACTCTTGAAGAACTATGCTGATACACCACCAAAACACTATCACATCAAACTGGACTCAAAAGATACCTTCAGTTTTACAAGCACTTCCACATTTCTCAGACAAGCAGAAAGCACAGCTGGGCACTGCCCTGTCATAGTGACGCCAAGAGAGCAAGGAAGAGTACCCTTTGGCATTGCGCAGCCTTTCTTTCACAGAACCCCACTGAAGAGCGTAGGTGGCCACTGTGCCGACACATACTAACAAGTCCTCTGGAAGCACTGACAGTCAATCTCCATGGGGCTGCAGGAAGTCCGAACTACCCTCCTGGGGCCTCTCTCTTTCACGCTCCAGTACACTTCAACTGAAGCAAGAGCCACCTTAGCTGAAGATCAGCAAGCTGCGGACTCACCAGCACGACAAGTACAGCAATAAATAATGGAAGCCAACACGTCTGAGAGCAACTGGGAAGAGAAAAAGATTCACACAAGGCAAACAGCAACATAATAAATAAAGTAGCTGAGACGAATGCAAGTATCACTCATCTGCAAGAGGCGACTGCACGCAAATAACTGACAACTGGGCACACTCGGGAGTTTAACTGGTCTCCTAGGGATATGGTGACATGACAAATTACTATCTGCCTCCGAGAAAGCACTTTTCTTAATTCCTCCTAAATTCTGTGAAATGAGCATGGATAAAAAAATACAGGGACATTTTATAGATGTTCCCTTATGACGAGATTAGGTCTTTTTCCATTTAGAAAACTGCAGCAGAGAACTGAGGGTGGTCTGTACTGCTTCAACATGAACTGCAGTGCACATCTCCAAGTGACCTTAAAAACGATGCCGCTAAGAACTGTAAAGACCATGTCCTCAACGGGAAGATCTTACTACTGTTCCTCCCAGTTTCACAGCCACAGCATGGACACTTTATTCCATGTCTCCAACAAAACTCAGCCCATAAAGTCACCTTGTGAGATCTCAGTGTTTACTCATGAACAAAGAAATACAGCTTGTGGATGCACAGAAATGCTTGAAAGAATGAATGGTATGCACACCGGTCCAAGTCTGAAGAGAAACAGAAATAGAGAAGAACACCTTATTTTCTCAAATTCTGAAACTTCGCATCACTTCAAAGAAGAGATGGTCTGTGGGATATGCTGGGCCCCCACCTACACAATAGGATTCATGTAGAAATCTATCACTAATAGACTCAACACACTGACTTCCACTGGCATAAGAGAAACACCACACACACAGCAATAGTGTATGAACACATCTCACATCTCTTGCAGGTCGAAATAATACTTCGGCCTGTGTTCAAGCTCTTACTACGCCTGTTGGCAAGAACTACATAGGTGTTTGCATAAAAGATTTTTCCGGAAGAAAATCCAACATAGGCATAAGAAAAGGTGCTTAATTCATGTTAAAATATAATACTACAGACAGAAGTTTTAACCCTGCTTTACCTCTTCTCTACCAATGGGATGAAAAGAAATTTCAAGGTCATCACTTATCAGTACAGCTGCACAAAACCAGTACTAGTAAGAGCTGTAGATAAGAATTATGTTTTTACCACGATCATCCAATTCCTGTAGTTTTTCATAGGTATCCCATGTGGTTTGGTTATTTTTGCAGCCTTTTTGCATTTACAGATGTTCTAGCAAATGGTATTTATTAAAGGAATATTTCAGTGTTGAAAAGATGCACATTTCAAATGGCATATTGCATAGATAATGCAAATTTGGATGGGCTCAATGAAATAGAAAAAGACGAGAAAGAGGACAGATTCACTAAGAAACATTTGTTAAAGAAGCTCCTGAAGAGCACGGTATAACAAAAAATTCTCAATTTGTGTAGGACTAGAAAGAAGAGGAAATAGGCAAATGCATTGTTTATTCTGAACCACCTTTAAAATTCAATATTAGTTTTAAGACCTTGAAATCTAGCTTGAAACTAATCACATAGAGTATCTGTATACACTCCTCTCTTGTCTATAATTTTTGTCATTTTGTTAAATATGGTCAGAACTTGCTTAGATGACCCTAAAATGTATACAACACAGAGACAAAGGATCCCCACCCTCATAAACTAGCCAAAGAGCTGAGAAGCAGTATGAAAAGAACATTATATAGAAGATGGCTCTTCAGAGGGCCACATCTTATTTTAAGATCTACAGTGTACCTTGAAGCACAATCCCAAAGCACAGGCTTTGATGCTAAACCATAATACTAATGCTAAATAAACCTTGTAAACACCCTATGAAGTATACAAGCATTAGCCTTTACTTTCACACCTGCAGCAGGCTGACTTTCCTAGAGGAATATGAGATCAGAACTAGGAATTCAGTCCAGAAATTCTGACCATTAAACACCCATACTTTGACTATTATCTCATGCTATCTCTCAGCCCTCATCACAGTAGCTACACACCCAACTTTGTAGTTCCCACTTCTACATATTCTCTCAAGTTCCTCTCCACATAGCAGTACAAGAAAAGTCAATCTAGCACTGAGGGAAATACAACAAAACCATCTATGCTGGAGATAGCCACTGGCAATTTCCAGTTATTCCCAGATAGCTTGGCTTGGCATCTCTTCAGAGTGTCATTTAACGTTATCAGATGATAGCTAGTTATTTCTCAAACAGCTGGAATCTAATCCTGTTCTCCTAACTGAGTTTGCAAGACTCTTCTCCTGAGTTATCTTCTGAGAATTATGTCTTGAGATTTTCTTGTCCAATGGAACCAGCTAAAAGATACCAGATAAGCTCAGAGTTCACCAGGGCACTTGACTTTTTCTTCATATAATGTTCTTGTGCAGAATAAGTGGGATATTATGCAGAATAATTGCTTATGCTGTGAACATCAGCCTGAAAGGGGCACATTTCCTTGGACTGGGCAATCTGGAAGTAGCTAGAAACACAGTAAGACAGAACTAATGGACATCAACCCAAGCTACACATCATCAAGGGAAGAAATTACCATGTTAATCAAAACTAATTCTTTAGCTCCAAAATTTACACATGGGAAAAGAAAACAGAAGATTCAGAAGACCTTGACTTAAGTTCTTACACTGCTCCATCACCAGATATGATTTTGCTTGACAACTAAAACAAGTTGGCAAGCTGCAGCTTCTGATAGGACATATGCTCACATCTCTCTCCTCAAACGCATCATAGATAGCTCCCCATCACAGGAACTTTAGCAGACTGTCTATGGTCTGTAAAGACTGAAAGAAATTACCTCTCTTCCACTGTAAGGGCACAAGGCCAGAGCAGGAAAAAGGGAAAAACTGACATTGCCATTGGTTCACAAAGATTTGTTTCAAGGGTTATTATAGCATGTTCGCTACCAGGTGTCTCAGTCGAATTCCTTTCCCAACACCCTCCATTAAAAAGGATAAGATAAATATAAAACAATTGGAGAAGCATCTGAGGATTCATCATATTCTGTAAACACCTCATTTGCAACACAGTGTTTGTATTTATCTTCTTTTCATCCACCCTGATGTGAGCTGCTTTTGTAGTTCTCCACAATAACTTAATGCTAACAGCTCAGAGAAAACAAAACCACTTTAGAAGTTACTCGGAAATGTACAAATATAATGCAGGAACATTATTTTCAACCTTGATTTTAGTTTCAGAGGCAAAACAGAAAGTACATTAAGGCTGGTCTGAATAAAATTTCTCACGAAGCCAGATTTTGGTGTGAACTAGGAAAAATACTTTCTTTGAACTCTGTATTGCTTACATTTGCATTTTGAAACTGAAATTTCCCTTTGAAACTCCCAATATGTTTCTGTTACCTTCAGGGAACAATAAGGGAGCCCTCCTGTGGGTAATGTATCACATTTAAATTCCCATGACCGACAAGGAAAGACTATGTAACCTAGGGGATAAAATAGCTCTATTTTAGAGCAAAGAGAGTGAGGTGGTAATCCACTGGAGGCTGTAGCTTAATTTAAATGGCTATTAACTTTGTTCCATTGGGGCAGTTACAGTTTAATTCATACTACTTTTCTGAAGCAAAAGAAATCGCACCAAATAAAACATCCCAGGCTACAAAAGATATCTTAGCTGGACAAAAAAGTGTGAATGGCTTTTTAGATGTATTATAAATGGTAAATTAGAATTACTTATGCTTCCAGCTCTCGGACACATAAGGTTTAACTTTAGTGACAATATTCACACGAGGGCACCAATATTGCTCATATTAGTAAAGTTAGGTACTTGTTCAAGATCACTGCTCAGTCAGGACTCTGCGTTCCTTAGTACATCACTGCTTCCTTTACATAAGGCACGACAAAGAACATAACACTCTCTTCCTCCCTCCTGAACCAGCAAAATACTCAGAAAGGGAGAACAGAAAGACCCAAGACCAAGTTAACTCTATTGCCTGCCTTGGGTTCTTGTCTTGGACTCATCCAGTTTGTTGGCTTTAAACAGCAGCAGCTCTGCTCTCATAAATAGCAAAACAGCCACATTCACCACCACAACACGCTGTTCTTCATTGTCTGCCACTGGCTTCAAAGATCTTAGTTTTTGGAAAACAAACAAAAGAAAACCAAGTCTTTGGCCCTGCTGGGATTTCAGCACTGGGGGGGGGGGGGGGGG
>NW_010973368.1:5754898-5799521 GCF_000737465.1 Haliaeetus leucocephalus | reverse complement strand
GGGGGGGAGGGTGTGTGTGTAAAAAAAAAATAAAAAAAAAATCTAATTTCTACCCCAACCACTCCCAGAAAAATGTACACTTGCTTTAAAAGTTTTGCATAATCTTGCATAGACTATAGGTGTTGATTTCCGTCACATCCAATAGGACTTGCAATTGCTCAGCACCCTACAGAACGGAGACTGCTCTGAAGTTCACAGCTGCTGAGTGTCTGAAGTCTTTGGATTTATGCTTAGTTATCCTATGAGCTCAATTCAGTTATGTCATGTGTTAGCACAATTCTATGAGTGTCAGTTTATATCTAATAGCTTATGACAGCACAGCTTTCCAAAGGAGTATGAGCTAGTGAAAAGCATAAGCCAGGTTCATTAACCTCTCTGCAACAGGATGAACGTATGCAGCAGTCTCAATCCAGTTTCAAATATTTCCACTATTTCCCTTACGTGCCTGTTCTTTAGAATCTGTTATGTCCATTCAAGACCTTGTGTGATAGAGCTCAAAGATACCTTCTGGTATACTTGGATACTCAACCTTTCACATTCCCTCAGGAGATACTTAGAAAATCAATTATATGCAGAAATGTGCCTACAACATAACTTTTAACATCTGCTGCATAGCCTCACATCTCCACTGATACATCTTGCAATATAGGCCTCTGCAATCTCTAAACACGTTGTAACAGCACTATCGGAGGAGTAAAGTCATTTCCTAAACAGCGTAGGTTCAGCAATGCTGATGGCATTAGAGGAACTAGCAGTATAACCATTTATAACCAGGAGTATCAAAGGGTTGCCAGGACAACTTATCTAGATGGTCAGCTTCTTTGGAGACTAATAAAGCCACAATCCAGTACGTAACTTCTGCTAGATCTCTGTTCCTCCTCACTGCAGCTGCTCAGGGAAGGCACTAACCTCCATGCTCTTACTGGCATTTTAACACCTCTGTGACCTTGTGTTATCACTGCTAGGCACCAGCCCATTGCATTCTGTCTAGCCTGAGCAGGCAAAGTCCTGCTCGAGTAATGCCTTCTTTAAGGAGCACAGACTGCTAAATTAATCATAGAGGCCACTTTTTAGACTGCGAGAATGGGAGACAGACAAGGTACTTATCTTTCTTTTTCTGCTCTTTAAACTTCCTCTTGCTCTCTCAGGTTAACACCTTCCTTTATTTCACTTTTGAAATGGTTGCATATAGAATGCCAATCAGAGAGAACGAACTACAAAGTAATATGTCGTAGCTATAGGGACTCCTACTGTAAAGGACACTAGCACAGGAATTGTCCAGAGAGATAACTTCACCAACAGGTGAGTCAAAAAGCAGCACTGGAAGTTAACAGAACACAACAATTTTTTACAATCACTCTGGTAAGGAACTGAAGAACATACATTGCAATTGAAATTGCAGGGAGAACTTAATACTTATAGTCCAACTTGTTCAGAACACTGAAACTAATGCTCTGGTCTGGCTAAACATACTATGCCGTTCTTGTCAACTGCTATTAATCAAGGTTTGGCTTCTACCTTCTGTTAAGGGAATTTTCTCACAGATTTTTATAAAAGTAGAGGTAAAATTCAACAGTCTTTGCTATCATGAGTCTCCTCTATAAACAGAGGACATGTAACTAACTGATATTTTTGGTTTTGATCTGCTCTCAGAAAAACCACACACAGTGGAAGATTTCTGTACTTCAGATGACAAGCAAATAAGGAACAAGACACAAAAATGTGCCCTATTTCTCAGTTAGTCTGCCATCATATAAGGCCTGATTTTCAAATCCACAGATCTGAGCAGAAAGATTTCCATTTCATTCAAACAAATTAGAATCAAATCCATAATACAAGACAGGGACAAAATGGCTGCAAACCAAATACACAAGCAGACGTCTCAGAATTTGGTATTTACAGAGAAAAGAAATAATGGTATCAGAGATTCCATAGCTACATCACAGTTTAAGCATAACAATTCTGAAAAATGGTGTGTTTTCAGGCATAACAATTTCTTCGAATAAAAAAAATATTCACAAAAGCTAAATATATGAGGAGGAATCAGACATCACTCATGAGTCTGATCAATAGCAAGAAATAACTTCTTCCATCAAAAGAACAGTATCATGCATATGGCAAAAAAATGGAGCAACGGTCTTAACGTTTTAGATTAGTAGTAACTCCTATGCAGGTAAGGAAATTTCTTCTGTGAAAAGATCCACCTGAAACTCTAATGCACACAGGTATGCTCAATATTGCCTGTACCAAAAGCCACAGGCAAGGTTTAAATCAAACTAAGGAGAAGGATGCTTGAAGAAGAACAAAAAACCAAACAAACAAAAAACCCAAACCACAAACAAGCCACAAAAAACCCCCCCCAAAAAACCCAAATAACAAAAATTTGAAGATATGTAAAACCAGAAGAAACAAGATACAAGTGAAGAAAGGAAATACTTTCATTTTGGGAGAGGAGCTCTGTTACAGTATTAGGAAAGCAGATCAGTGAGAACTGAGATAAATTAACTTGGAATCCACACACACTGAATACCTGGATCCAGAAAATAAATGCGGGTGTCTCACAACGACAGGTCTCTCAATATGTTCTAACAATTCCCCTATTTTGTTGTCAGTTGAAAGTTACAAAAACCTCCACCTTTCTTAGCAGTTTTCTGGAAGAAGCTGCCATGGAACAGGATTTCTAAAACCTCAGAAGTCTTTCAATATTAAAAAGAAATAATTTCAAGTTTTACGATAACATTTGAATCCAGCCACATTGCAGCAACTGTGACTCATCAAATCTTAACATAACACAGCATGAGAAATGAGAAAAGACTGAGGTAAAAAGGCATGACACCAAGCCAGTTTCAAAGAGCTTTGTGACTGGAGGCAGATTTCAGTGACTAGTTTTCATAATACCTTAAGCTCCCACTTTTCATTGGAGTATGAGCCAGGGTCACCACAGTCCTGGAGATGAGGAGATAGTAATACACAAGATAGAAAGGAGAGGAAAAACAAAATAACAAGAAGATTCATGGCTGAATTTAGAGCCTTTGCAGGGTTTAATACATCTCCTTAGAGATCTTAATTGCACATCAATCTTCTTCAGCTAGAGAATGAGGGGTGAACATGCAATTCTCTAGCTCAGCACAGAGGGCAAACTAGAGTTAAAAGAGAAGGAGAAAAGAAGGGCATGCTCAATCCGAACTGGATTTTCTTCCCTCTTACCGTGAGAAGACAAGAAGCTTTTCCTTAGTGCTTGCCAACACAGGGAAATTACTTCAGAACAAATAAGAATGTGACTTAACTGCATTCTGTCCATAATTCCCTTATTCTATACCTTGAGTTCTTTTTGGCAGTTAAGCTTAATCCACTTCTAACCCACACAAAGGCATGTTCAGTGCAGGGTGCCCACGCAAGGAATTAGTAGAGAATAAGTATGCTAAGCTAACAAGACCTTAGCACAGAGTTCTTCATCAACCTTCACTGCCAATGTCATTCTTGTTATTCACAGAGACTTAAACTGCCAAGATAGGAAAAAGAACTATGTGAGAATCTTTGCTCTCCACTCCTATGACTGGAAGACAGACAAGAATTCCCCTCTGCTGGTATCAGCCACATCCAAGCTATCTAATCATATTCAGAGTTGCATATCCATAACAATCCAAGAATGGAGTAAGGTCCAGTCTATTCTATGTTTAGATGAACCAGACACCATCTTCTTCAATGGCTTTAAGCTGTGCCTGGTTTGTGTGGCTCCAGATGGAACATCTGCATTTCTTACTGTATGAAGAACTTAGCTGTGTGATGATAACATGAAAAATTTTGGTTACAGTCTATGCTTATCAGATCTAGATTAGATACTATGTAATCAACAGACAGTTTATTTAGTATCTATGACCTCATCTATGTTTTATCCCATAAATTCAAAATTAATAAAGTCACTAGAGTTGACATGAATGTCCCACACTCTAATTCTCAGCCCCTCTGCTCTCAGAGTTCATGTTCTTAAAGAAATGCCAACACAGAAATGCCACGTAACATGACTCCCATCCATGCCAACAATATTTTGTTTTAAGGGCAGCTCAGAGTCAAGCACAGAAAAAACCAAACCACAGTGATAAGCATTCCCAGTCTCTTATGCAGAAGAGTCATACTTTAAACTACATTTCTTATAACACTATAGACTTATATCTCCCAAAGTTTTAGGAATACCTAAAATTTCTTCACAGACTTAAATAGGGACTGTCAGGATTAAAACTATAGGCTATCCCTTGATGAGCATGCAGTGACACACCTTCAGACCTTTTGTAACTGTCTTCCCCCACGTTACTCATGAGACTATCAGACCACTACAGAAAAAACTAACTTGGGTTTCCCTATTGATTTCACGATGAGACACATGCACAAAGCAAGAGACAAGTGGTATCAGCCCATTTCACTTTCTCCTTACAAACTGTTCTTTCTTACATACTATCTCTCTCACATTAAATTCTGAATAGCAAAGAATGGAAAAGTCTCTCCTGCTTCTAAAAATTATGATACTTAAACTCTTTTTTTCTATAAATAAAAAGAAGCATAACAGAATCTATGAGTTCTTTGGGTGAAGGAGAGGCCTTGTTAATTTTTAAAATCAAACCCACATTTTGAATCTAAGCAGCACATTTCACATTCCAGGGTCTGGCATCTCAACTGTAATGCAAAACCTGCACTAGCAAAAAGAAGAGGAGGAAAAAGCACACTTGTCTGCCCTGGAACTCTGCTGCCCTTAGGCATGAGCCAGAAATAATCCCAGAGGCAGGATGCAAATGAAATGTCTTGTCAGCACACAGGCCTTAATGCATTTTACCTTAAACATTTACATTAACAGATGGTCCCCCACAGTCCCATAAGCTCACTCCTGAGTTCATTTCCACCTCACTCCAGGTCCCATTTGTCACTGGCCAAACAGCAGAATGTCACAAGGGGGTTGAGCCAGAACAGAGGAACAGGACAAACAGTATAAAATGATAGGTGTCACCTACGCATATGCATTTGACCTCAGTTAAAAAGGGAGAAAAATTGAAGGTAACAGGAAAAGGAAGGAAAAGGAGTAATGCAGTGATCGGATGACCTAGTACTACCAGGAGTACAAACAAACAAAAACCACCGAACAAAAAAGCCCCACACTGCTCCTTTTGGTGCAGACCCAAATGCTACTTTTGTAAGTGGAGATGTAACTGTGTGCTTGTGAAAGTGGCCTAGGCTGGCTCATACATTTAAGGGAAGGAGACTGGCTCGTTCAGATGAGGAAGCAGCACAATACAGCCAGGCTGCTCAGCCCTCACTCGCAGGAGATGTAAAACTCTCAGATCAGTCCAGTGCTTCCGCTTTTGGCAGTCCAGCGCCATGACTTCTGCTTTTGCTGAGTCTCTAAATTCTCAGCTCTGTCACAGAAAGTGGTATTGGTTTAACCAGGGGAAGAATAGAAGTCCAAGCCCTGCTCTGGTAGGTTGAAAGATAACAGCTCTTGAGCTCATCTGTGGCTGGGGTTTGCTATAGCAAGGAAATAAATTTTAATTTGTTTGTGTCATTTTTTCCTTGGCCAAATGTCAGAAAGAAACTGTCAGAACAGAGATGCTTGCCAAAACAAAAGTCTCAAATGCAAGAGGAAAAACCACAAATCAATCTAGTTGAACTCAGTGAAGGGTAAGAACACAAATGGATAAAAACTGGCACAAGGTGATACTTCTTTATTCAGGGGCTGAAGAATACATGCAACAGAGTTTGATCTATATTCTCACCAGACTCTTCTACAGAAGCCATAGGTGGTCAGAGTGTCCCAGATGTATAATGCACTGACTCATTTCAGAACATTCCTCTGAAGCACAAAAATATCAACTCCATTTTACAAACATGAAACTGAAGCACGTCAGAGACAAGAAAATTGTCACCCCACAAAGAATGCCTACAGTCAAAAAGAAAAGCGAACAGAGTCATCTGAATCTGAGGTTAGTGTCATAACTGTTAAGCTCTGCCCAGATCATGCAACTGTTCTTCCTCCCTGTGCACATAGGAGGCAGGTACCAGGATGAACTAGCAGTATGGTCTATGTTGCTTCATTGTGACGGTAAGAAAAAGCACAGCCAATCCATTTCTTCATCTGAGAGAGGATGCCTTTGCTTATTAAAAGAAAAGCTTACTTTACTTCTCTAAATTGCTTCAGGGAATAAAATATACTGCACTTCACATTACCTCCATGCATTTTTTAACTGTAAATTTAAATATGAGACTTACATTTTAAAATGAATGACAGTGCTCTACAGTAAAGCTCCATCTTCATAAGAAAATCCCATTGTGTCAGATTACTAAACTATATTGTTCTGCTTAAATCAGAAAAGTTTGCCTACTCCCACAATCTTTATTTTGAGTCTTTCAGTCTGAGACAAAATGTTAGGCAATTGTGAAAAATACTGTCTTCCATTCACCAGTAATACTACCATTTCACACAGGTTCTTTGGTGGTAGTTCACTATAGCACAGTGACTTCACAGGTCTTGCAACCAAGCATCCACGTGCTTTGGAACAGGGTTTTCCTGAGCAAAATTTAAGACCATATTCATAAAAATGTAATTTTTTTTACATCTCACACTTCAGAAGACATGCACGAGTTTGCCATGCTTCCTATATTTCAGAGGCTAGTTAGTAGAAAGCCAAGTTTCATAAAACACAGAAACAGAAAAACTGAATTCTTCTCCAAAGGTCCGATACTTGGGATTCATGACACTCATTCTTTTCTTCCTCCAGAGTTCAACAGCATCCGCCGTGATGAAAACCTCTGGCCCTAAAATGAGTCGGCTGTATTCATAACCCACGATTTCTAATTTTCCCATCATCTGCCTAGCTGAAAACCCTGCTGGTACCTAGCAATCAAAACAAGTCACACTTCCCAGAATGGGTACGGGAGAGCTACTGGACACTGCACTCAGAGAGAACGCCTCCCTCTCCCTCCTTGTAAACTTATGCCACTTTCAAGTGTAATTGAGGGACTGTGTCAAGAGCGGAAGGACAGCCTTGTAGAGATGGACAACTAGGTAACAGCCAGCTATATCTTCTAAGTATTAAAAACATTATTGTAAAGTGGTTAGAAATTATCAGTTTAGCTAAAGAAAAACTGGCTGTGACCTTTATTTTAAGCATTTTCAAGTTCAAGTAATCAGTTAATTATTAGGGCTCTTTGTCAGAAGTCACTCTCACTTAGGCTTTGGCTGGGGCAGAAATATGTTTTATTTTACACTTTCAGCCTGTACCTAATGAGGAAACATAGGGAATCCAGCAGTGAGACTGGTTCTTTAAAGGTGTGATAACAAAACAGATTTGAATAATAATAAGGACAACCCTACCATTTTGGAATTCAGTGGCCCAAACATTACGCCGCAACAATATTCACTTCCAGCAGTTAAAATGCAAGCCTGAATATTGCGGCATTCCTTCTCCACTAAGTCAGTGAACACCTGGCAGGGTTGCAGTGGGAGAGGATTTTAGACACCACCTTATCCTGAAGGCAGCCATCAGAACTTCTCTAATCATAAGGCCAGCATGGACACTGAAATTCAGCCAGCACTGCTTGCAGAAACCATCTCTGGTTTCATGTCAGGTTTCCCCTTCGTTCCTTGCTGCTCCTTACCCTCTCAAACAAGCTGGGGAAAGAACATGCCCTCATAGCTGCAATGCTGGCTATTTTATATTTGTTATTATAATTACATTTCTGTCTTCTGCTTTTAAAAATCAGAATATATCCTACAAGTTTTAGCAAACTTCATTTCTTAAATACATATGCCAGTAATCTTCAAGCAGCCAGACTTTTCCCATAATTACCAGCTAGGATACCACAGTCCTCTTCCATTAATCATAGCCTGCACTGAGGGATTGGTACAGGCATCACAGTATGTGCCGCAGTGCCTAGGGTAGTGGCACTAGGCAGATGTCTGGGGTATTTGTACAACTCTAGAAAACACATACCACCACACAAAACTGCTCTAAGTAGCTTTTGTGTGTATATGCTGAGGGAACACAGGTGACTTCTACTACAGCAGCTATACTCATAGCTCTTCTTGGGGCAAAGGGCTTCATAACAGGGAACAAGTAAGTTGCCTCCAATTAGCAGGTACTGGCCTTTGTAATGGTGGCTATAGCACATCCCCCATGGAATCCTCCCCCAAGCCATCCCTGTGTATTACTACCACAAGGAATTCAAGTCCTGGAACAAAACAAACATTTGACTACAGTTCTGTTCTTTGCAGAAGGTTTGTGCATTACTTGCTTTCATTTTTTTATGGCATTTTGACTCAACTGTAAATGAAAGAAATCTACACTCTGCACTACTGGATGAGATCATGGTGAGTATTTCTTTGCCACCAAGGTGAATTTTTGTTCATGAATCTTTTCTGTTCTTTCAGTGAGTGGCGATTTAAGCAAGTTACATTTATAGCACTGATTCTGCAGAGGGAGGGAGAGAGTGCATAGTGAGCTAGGACTGCAAGTGATGGGTCCCAAGAGAGCTAAAACACAGATGTCATAAAAAGCCATTTCAGAAATTATACACAAAGACACAGCTGTGCAGTGGGAAGCAAAACAGGTGGCACCAGCATCACGGGCTGGCAGAGCATGGAAATAAACACACTGCCTCGTGTTACAGTACAACATTGCCACAAGATACCTTCAAAAAGGACCCCTTAAAAAGGGTGTCTTAGAAAAGACTTCTTTCTCCACTGCCTGTGGAGAAGATGCTGAGGTTAAGCAGCCCTCTTCAAACAAAGTATCCTCAGAGCCCAGAGTGCATTTGTCCACGATCTGTGAATTTACACAAGCTACCAAAGACTTGTGAAGTCAGCTGGAGTTAAGAGCCCCTCAGCAATATACTAAATCAGTCCCACGCTCACCCTGGAGTCCTCTACTTAGAAGCAGCTGTTTTTCTACTGCTTTTGTTCAGTTTTGCACCCCGGGGTTGAATAGGCCAGTTATCCCCCTCACTCAGTGTCAGAGTCAAGGTCAAGAGACAGCAACTGAAGCAGCACAGGACCCAGGAGCCATCTTACTGCCACTTTCTGGTCTGCTCATGAGAGCAGCCTGCTTCCTTACCCTCTAATCCGTTATTTTGCAGACAAATTATCTCTGTACAACAGATTTTGAAGAGCTGTGCAGCGCTCTCTTCACTAGCTAGACCAGATTTAAGGCCAGTGTGATCCTATTAGGATGTGGGGTCATGCAATTTACTGCCATAAATCAACTGCCTTGTTTCAGGTTTCGAAGGTCAGAGCAGCTCCATCTGAGGCAGGGGGAGCTCACTGGTTTGCTGACATCTGACACCTTGCAATATATTTAAAGTATGTTCTGAAAAGCAACACCATAAAACCGACAGTGTAGAGCTCCCTATTTATTCTTTCTGTGATGCCAGATCAAATTGCCTGAACAGACACTCAAAAACCCAATGTACCCATCTGCACTGTACTTTGTCTCTTACGTCACCATCCACAACACACATCCTGTTTTGGGAACATAGCTGGCAGTACTGGTACAGTCACAATAAACACACTGGAAGGCCCACTCTGTCCCTTATGCTTTGCAGAGATATTAAATCTAATCTTTTTAAGAAGGATACAATTATCACCCAAATAGGTAAATTGGGACCAGGTCTGCATCACCTGTGCTTGTTTTCATATGTGCTTTTTTTTTTAATCCATAAATTCCAAAAAGCTTCAGAGTAATAACATATGTTTATGTCTGACTGTTCATTTGTCTGCCCAGCTACTTCTCAAAGTCACTGAGGAAGATGTCAGGCTGATCATAATTGAGACACCAGTAAAGCACAGAGTTAGTTTAAGAACATTAAAGAAGCATGTTAAAAATGGGAAGTATATGGAATAACTTTTGATACCAGGCATTTTGAATCCTTCAATCTTTCCTCCAATAGATGTCCGTATTTTTATGCCAAAATAAAAACACTTTGTTAGATACAGTACGAATAAATATGCCAGGATTTATTATGAGAAAACTACTCAATGCTATTACGTTTCCAAATACTTGTATCTTTATGATGAGTAGCAACTTCTTCCACATTGTTTCCAATGACCCTGAGGTATCCTAGTGGTGCATGGTGTAGCTCACAGATCAGAGGCACCAAAGTTCAATGCACAGGACTTACACACAGAGAAAACAATAGTGTAGCTGGTTAAAAGAAATCAGAGTTTAAAATAAAGAGAGTTCAGGACAACTGTAGGGATCACAGCAGAAGCAGCTTTAAAAATAAAAGTCTCTCCTGTCCCATGGGTCAGCTCCACTGACAGAGTGTCTTCCAGCTGGAACTCAGCTTTCCCCAACTGCTGGAACTCTCATCAGCCTGGCTTCACCACGATCCCTCCCTTTGACCCCACAAAGCCACTGCAAAATTTTGCTGCTAATGTAATTTGTAAACTGTATGGTTCTCAGGCTTCAGGCATGTGAAACAACCAAAGAGTGGACAAAAACATTAATACTCTACTGAAAATTTTTCCTTTAGCAGCTCAAGCAGGGGGAAAATACAAAACAAAGCCTGAGGCTGAGCAGCCCTGCACTCAGGCCTTCAAAAGACCACATAGGTTCGAAAAGTAATCTTGCAAAGAAAGCATAGGCCCAGGACAGTACCGCAGTATTAAGCCTGACTCTTCAGCAAATTATTTGAAATGTTGGAAAAAGACATTGAAGCACTCTGGAACAAATCTATTTCTTTAGTCTTATTTATCTGTAAGGCTGATTATGGGTGTGTAAAATACCAAAATAAACAGTGTGTCAGAAGCTGGATTAATGCAATTTGGATATCCCCAGTCTGTTTTCTGAGGGCAGCAATCCAGTTCAAGTTAAGCACCTCAGTAGATCTGTTATGAAAGGCATTGAGCACACAAATTCCTTTATCATCAATGGGAAGCGAAATTCCTCATAGTGACTGCAGGGGTAACAAAGCAGGCGAATCAAGCTTCTTACCTGAGTGCATAAATTCAAATTCCTCACATGTGAAAACCCTGGTCCTGCATTTTCAGAGGAAAGTACAGATAAATAAATAATACCAGATAATAGCTAATTCTTCCCAGCCTGCTGTGGCTTTGGCTCAGGCCTGCAACAAATGCTCTTCACTCATTTAGCCAACTGTGGCCACAATCCCATCTGCATTCAAAGATGCCTGGCTCTACTAAATTTTATATCTCAAAGTAGTGCACCTCAGAGCACCCAGCAGGCTAAGCCCTGGCTATTGATTACACCTTAGCAGAAACTGCTACAGCCCTGTTTGGCCACAGGCCAATGATATCAGATTCCCTCATCCCCTTTTTCCTTCTTTTTTTTTTTTTTGAAATCATAAATTAGTTAAGTGCCCGGCAGGCCCAAGGCCCTCCATACTCCTACTCTCCCCACAATCTCTCCTTTGACTAACACGCCAGAGCACCAAGACAGCTCTTTGTAAATCTAATTGAAACAAATGCTATTGACCCAGACACATTTGCAAGTAAATCTGATTGGACCTCAATCAGAAAGCATGTGTTTGACACCAAATTATGCTTAAGTGCTGCAGCAAGAAAAATGGGAACCGTACTCTGGCAGATAGAGAGACAAAGAGAGGACTTAATTAAAGGACTGAAACATATGCCACCAAGCCCAGTAAATAAGATTCAGAGCTGAAAAGGAGAAGTGCAAGGCTGCTTCCTATTATAGGAATCTAGCACTAAAGAGATTTGTTGCCCTCCAAGAATGCTTGGGCACAGAAAAAGATCCTACACGGCTGTGAAAAGGGCAACAGAGACAGAGGCTAGGGGGAAGTTAACTACATTGCAGGAGACCTGAAAATGTCACCTTGTCTTGTGATTAGGGATTTTTCAGTCCAAAGCTGAAGATGAGGAAAGCATAGTTTGCAACTGCTGCTCCAAGGAATTACTTTTAGAAAGGCCACAGCAATGCTACAAATCAGTGTAATGCAGCTACCAGCCCTGTCCTCACCCAGATAATAATCAGCCATATATTACTGACACAAACACAAGTTCCAGCAAAAATAACTACAGTAGACAGTCAGATCTCCTGTACAATAACCTCACACAGTGTGAGAGACAAGGAGGTCCTGAGTGGGAAGGTAAAACGCCTCCTCACCAGGGCTCCCTGAACCACAACATGCAACAGTCATTGCTTGCTACAATTCAAAAGAAACAAAAACTTTATGTCCTGCAAGAACCTGGAGGCCAGAGGAACATAAAACATTCCTTAAAAAAAACCCCTTGTCCTTTCCCACCACAAACAGACTAAGACAGCTCATCATTTTTATTTAATTATACTCATTTGGGTGTGATATTTATCAAAATAACTATGCCAATATAAAACCTAGTTTAAACATAATTCTGTATGTTGGCACAGTAACAATGGCAAAGACCAGGATCTGTGACCCCCTTCTAAAACTACTATGCTCTGCATTTGAAGTTTTCTTCATGCCTTTCTCTCTTTATCCACTTTCTGTCATGGTGAAACTTCACTGTTCATAATAAATACATTAACTGGAAGTGGAAAATTGTTTCCAACACCTGTGAGAGCACTCTTGAGACTAGCAAAATACCCTCCCTCTCAAGGCTTAAACAAACTTGAGGAATGCACAACCAAACCTCCTAGGCTGGCATGTCCCAATGAACTTCCCAAAGCTAAATCCTCTGATCTAGGCCTCCTAGAAATCCGTGCAGTCTCTGCTGCTGTCAGTTGGGTTCCCACTGAAGCGGTCTCACAGATCAGTGGGCAAGTTGTGCCTCTGATGTGTTTGACTGTCACATTCATCAGCAAGCTATACCAGCAGCAATAGCAAGGCGGGGGAATTCAATACAGTTCACAAACTGCAGTGCACAACATCCATCAGTGCAAACAAACCCAGTCCACAGCTCTCGAAGCCTGGCTTTCACAGCAGGGGCAGGCACGTGCCAATGCTGCCCTGTGTCCTGCCTCTTTTTCCCCCCCAAGCCCTGAATCTCCAGAGCAGGTAAGAGCAGCATCCTGTAAGCAGGTCCAAATAAGAATTATGGTATCTGACCCCAGCAAAGAACGTAGAAAGGAATGCATTTGAGGCAAAGGTTTTGCCACTGTGGCACTGGAGTACCAAAAAGAAGTGTGATGTTAACTGCTTTACTCACTACTGTGAAAAACATGCAAACATCAGTGGACTACTCACACGAGTAAGTGCCTATCAGGCAATGATCTCTATCCATATACCATCTCTTCTTTGCATAACAAATGCATATGCAAAGAAGTTCTTTTAAAAAAAAAAAACCAAACCCAAAACAGTGAAAAATTTTACTGTTATTCTTCAATACCAAACAATTTAAAAAAAATGCATACCTGGAAACATTTCTACTCTCACTGAAATGCTACTCCTGAGATAAAATTGGAGTATTTATCAGCACACTGAATTGCGCAAAAGAGACAAAGAAAAGGATTCCATATTCAAATTTTAAAAGAGAAATTCAGGAAAGTAAAATGTCATTATATAATCTATATTTTGGAAGTGTAAAAGATTGCTCTTGCCAGGAAGTCTCCAGGAACTTTAACCACCCCTGGAGACAAGACTCTTGGTTTCATGCTTGATAAAGAGCTACACCACCAGTCCCTGGCACCCTTGGCTTGGTACTGTGTCCTAGGTCAGAGCCGATGTGAAGGAAAGACTGCCACCTACTGCATTGCTCCAGCTCTTGGTCACTCCAGACATCGGCAAAGATGGTAACCCAATGGTTTGCAATTGGGGACTCTGAGTTAAGAAGGGATAGAAGGAAAAAGAAAAAAAGAGAGAGAATTGTAAAGAGAAAAGAAAGCTAAGTTGGGTACTTTGACTGATACTGACATGAATAGAAACAATAAAAAAATCCCTGCTGTGAAAAACACATCAAATAAGGGCCAAATGCATACCATGCAGACCTCATGCAGTGTCACCCCTCAAAGATGTCACAGCCCTCACCAGCTTTGCTACTGTAATATTCCTCCAGGAGAAGAGAGCTTAGCTGACACCCCGCCAGTCATCCCAATGACTGCTGACAGCCTCAGAGAGCATACGAATGGGAAACTGATGCCTGCATTCAGAGTGTGCTGTCAAACCCAGATAATAAACCATGCTGCAAGGCAGCATTGCCTAAGTGTGTGTAAATACCTACAGGATCCATACATACTGACACACACTTACATATCCTCAGCTGTATCTACAGTGATGAGAGTGAGACAGTGTTGAGTCTGCACGATTCAAGCAAGCCTGGGGTGGTGTTGTAAGGCACAATGTGAGCTTATCCACGACAGCTGCACTAATCCCTTTGATCTGCAGTGACTGGGTTGCCTCGTTTCTATATTATATAATAATAGAAATTAAGATTAGCTACAGTAAACAGTAATATAGCATGAAATACAGTCAGGGCTTGTTCAGTGGACATTACCAAGACTGACCCAGAAATAGCACAGCACCTGAAGAGAGAAAAGACTGCCCTGAGGTTTTGACATGAAATTGCTGAGCAGGACCTACTGGATGCTACTCATCCCTCATCCTCAGACTCTGATCTTCTTGCCTCAGTTTTGGACAAGTTGCATAGCAGCAAAATCTGAGCCTCTGCCATTCTCACCTCAAAGTTGGAAAATGCCAGCAATCCTTGGAGATTTGACCCTAGTCAAAACTGCAGTATGAGTTTCCCACTTGAATGAACCCAAATGGGCACTTGACTATCTGCCACACCTTGCCTGCAGGTAAATCCTAAGAACAGAGCAAAAACATTACTCTGTATTCCCAGTGGGCATTTGACTAATAGCAGTAAGAAAACTCCAGGAAAGGGAAACGCAGTACAACATTAAAGCAGTTCAACTTACATACATATAACTTTTTAGAAGTTTTCAGGAAAGGTTAGCGCTTGTTTAAATTCTTGGCAGTATCACATTACTGAAGATGCTTCTTTACAACATGTCAGTGGTAAGGATGAGAGCTGCTGACTTTGAGAGATGCAGTTTGTTGTCACTGCAATATTAAAAGTACTCCTAAATTTTTAATTTCATTCAGTCTTCCTTTTTTTATTTTTTTTGTACTGAAGAAAAAAGACCTAAACCCTTTACAATACAATCCAAAGATTAATGTTTTATAAAGGAATCCACAGAGTGTGTAAATTCATGGGTTTTGTTACTGTCCAGGGCACTATAGAAGCTGACAACCAAATTACCAATTTATGGGTTACCCAACCTTAACCAGCTAAGCAGCAATGTATTTTATACAGTACAGATCTAATTAAACATTCATTACTTGGGCTATAATTTGGCCAGATAGTGGTTTACCAAATATGAAAATCAGTCCACCTCCCCCAGCAAAATATAATACAATACTCAACTTTAAAGAAGGTAGAATGACAACAGTCAACACTATTTGATGGGGGATTTTCCTCCTACTCTCTCTCTCTACTGTACCGTCTGGGTTACCCAGGACTTTATTACCTACAATAATAGTTCACTTCATCCTGTTCCAAAAGCAAACCACAAAAAAGGTCTGTGAGCTATGGAGACCCTATGATTCACAGACAAGCAGCTCTGATTCAGTCCAGAATCAAGGAAAGATTGATCAAGGAAAGCAAAGAGAAATAAAAAAACAACCAACATTAAAAGTTAGAGGGGTCTAGCATGCACAGCACTGATAGCTCTAAAGAACAGGAAAGCGTTTCTCAGAGAGTACATGGAGCAGCCACCTTCCCCAACACTAGCAGTCAGCCATTTCCCAGACCACGACAAGAAACTCTCTAAAACAGAAGAAATCTGACCCCTCTTACCAGGCTGTGTAGGTAAAACAACACTTGTGCATCACAAGTCAGCCACATACCAAAGGAAGTCTTACTAAAAACAGCAAAATCAGAAATTTCACATTTAAGTTGCTCTAGACTGAATAATGGATATGAGGTGCTTGCTCTGGCTCAGTAAAGCCTTGACAGTTGACACCAACCATCATGTGGGCCTGGACTTTCAGTTCCTGGCCCAGTAGAAGACAAATCCTGAGCAACATGCTGAGACAGCTTATGTCACAGCTAAACATCACTGGCCTTTAGAGAAGCAGGGCAAATTCAAATAGCAAGTTTGTACTTCAGCCAAACCATCTCACTGAGATTGTGCCCACTGACTGATATCATTATGTCAGTTCAAGAATACATCTACTGAGACAAGCACAGTAAATTTCTCGCATCAGAAATGGTATAGTATAAATATTCACCAGAAGAGCAGCACATGGGCTACCCATCCCCTGGCTTCCGGGGCTCCCTAATGAACGTCTGGTACACTTCTGTAAGCTGCCAGACTGTAGGCAAGCACAAAGCAGGCTACAGGACACATGCAGGCTAAGTGGCTTTCCAGCAGTTTGTTTTGATGTTGCTATTGTTTCTAACAAAGCTTGTTTCTCTAGAGGAGGCTCTGGATGGCAGAGCAGTTCCTGAATCAAACTGGAGGAAAGACAGCTACAGAGTTCCAAGAAAGCCTGGCTAAATTAAAAAGCTACAGTTTACTATGTTCAGAGACCAAGGAAAGGATCAAGCAACTTTAAAAAAAACAAAACAAAACAAAAAAACCCACCACAAACCCAAACCAGTCTCCTCGCTATTTGTCTTAGAGGAATTGCTTGGGCATCCCAGAAAAATGTGACAATGTAGGCTAAATCATAGCTAGGACTGGGAGAGAAAGACTCTGCAAAGCAGCTGGAAAGGGAATGTAAACAAACATAAGGAGACCTTGCTGCTTAGCCAGGATACTGATGCTAATGCTGCTGACCTAATAAACTTCCAAGAACAACATACAGCATCATTCTAAGGAAAAGCAAACCAGAACTTCACATTATCTTCAGATGCATAGCGTTAAACGGAGCCTAGCCCCACACCGCCTTTGAAAGAGCAGGCACTCTTCCCCTCAAGTCTGAGGAGACTCACCTGCACTCTCCACCTGACACCTCAAGAATAATACAAAACATAGGCAGGATCACACCCATTACCAAAAAGCTGATGCTTCTCCACAAAGCATACTCAGTATTCTTCAGAGCTCTCTCACCAAAGAGCTGACCTTGACCAACACTGCACAGAGGGGATCTCAGACCACATGGTCTAGCTATGCTGCTAGAAAGAGGTATTATTGTCATATCCATTTACCTTTGCTAGCTCCTGGCAGCACTGGTAAGCTGTCAGGAGGAAGAAATGAGTTAATGTTCACCAGCAGACCCTTGCCCACTACTGCCTTCTGGACATGACAAGCCCTGTCATTTCTCGTATGCGAAAAATCAGAGTAATCATGCCTCTCCCCTCCAGGATGATATAATGGTGTCTGCATAGATGGAGAAGAGCAGCAGCATTTCTGGTGTTCAGTACAGCATGCAGTATGTCAAGAAAAACAACGAAAACCAGAGCATACCACTTTGTTGTTGTTGGTGGTTTTTAAATGCCATCTTTGATGGAAGGAGGATTTCATACATGGAAATTGGCTCACATTGTTATTGAGGAAAAAAATCCCTTGAAGCTGGTTCCTCACCATTGGTCCTTCCAATAGCTCTGCCTGCCCAATTCAGAAGTCCCACATTCAGCACTTCCCCATTTTCTCCACTTATGAACCTGATATAGGGAGTGGTGCTCACACTGTCTGTAACACTGACTTTTCCATGCTGCTAGAGTTGCACAGGATACAGCCAAACAAAGAGTGCTGAGAGCTGCTACTGCCACTCAGCGCTGAGACTGGCACTGATCAGCTCTACCAGCTGGGGAAAGGGGGAAACCATGTGGAAGGTTTGGACCCTAAAATCTTCCTGTCAAGACACCAACTAGCTCTCCCCCTTGTCAACCAGGCTTTTCCATTTGAAGAGCCATTACCAAATTAGTGCCCTCTGATGATTCACATTCTTTCAAAGACCCTACCTACACTAACATCTACAAGGAGTCAGTCAGACATTTGGCAGGACAAGCTATACTTCCAACCAGAGAACAAAGCTGCAGGGGGCCCCCTCTTACAACTTGTGTGCTCCCCATCCATTAAGCAACTCTTGCCTTGACAAGCTAAAAGTCTTATGAGTACTCATGAATATAATCTCTTTGGATGTTTATCAACAGTATCACATAAATAATAATAGCGTCATCAAAGCCAAAAAGAGAAGCCAGTCAGAAGCTAGCTTAAGAAGATACAGACAGTGTTTCGCCAAAATTATGTTAAGTACTTATAGACTACTTTTGGTCACTGCTGGTTACTGAGAATCTTGTTCCTTGATGATTCACTTGCTGCACTCCAGTGCACAGGTCATCTAAAACAGCCCCCAGAAGTACTGTGATGTACCAAATAAAATTGTGCAAAATCTCTGAATGGCTCTGACACATGAAAGAAAAAATTGCACTAAGGGAGCTTCAGCTGACCCAGAAGTGCATTTGTACACGTGTACATGTATGTATGTGTATACGTATTTACAGAAAAATATATGTATAGATCTAAACACTAGGACACACTGATTTAAAACAAAAAAGATGATCTAGGAGGTTAGTCTGTTGCAAAACCCAAGGCAAATAAAGGCAGTTCATCAAAGGAGAATTCAATTCCTGTCTTGATCCAGGATCCACACTGGTGGGGTGGGAAACAATAACAAACCCCAAACCTTAATGCAATCTTTGGCTGGCTGAACATGAAGGAAATCTTTTCTCACTGTCTACCACAACACGCGAAGATAAGCCACATTAAAAATTCACCTGTGTTGTCACCTCTCACTCTGTTATCCTTCTGTTCAAATACATTGTATACAAATGATTGCTCTCAAGGATACAATTTAATTTTGCTCATTTCAGAATGAGCACCATCAGTAGCTATTATGGCAAGGCCAATTTTCCCTGCAAGAATTCTGAAAACCTGCAGTCTAGAAGCTTGTCTTCAGCTGGGTTTGTAAACTGCCAACCACACCAAAAAAAAAAAAAGACCAAAAACCCAGAACAAAAACCAAACCAAACAAAAAACAAACAAACAAAAAAAACCCCAAACAAACCTGACAGGTAGTTTAAACAAACAGGAAAAAAATTAGAAAGACAAGAGGACTGGTGAACAGATAGCGGTCAGCAGACAGACATCAGCAAAAAGAAGTGAGAGGATGAGACAGGAGAAAAAAAAACAGGAGGAAGAGAGGGGGAGAAAAAATAAAAGTGCATTTTTATTACGATATTAAAAACCCTTTGATTGCTCTAATTACACCTAAAGGAAAACAAAACCCGTCTGCTGGTACCGAGTGCATGAATAATTAACTGGAAAGGAAGGAAGGCAGCAAAGCTACAAACAACCCAAACAATCTTAATTTATGGGCAGGTTCTCTGGGAAGCAGTAAAGTATGTAATTTCTGGTGTATGGTGGTATTTTTTCCATTTTTTCTCCCTTCTTGTATCTCAAGCAAGCTGAAATGACTTTTCTTCTACTCTTCCCCCACCATTCTTGGCCTACAATAAATTTACCTCAGATTGTGATGCTTACAGTTCCTGCTGTGATGTAGCGCTTTGAATGTAAGCTATCTCATTCTATAGAATGTTTGGGTGACAGCACCTCCTAGGAAAATTCAAGATGACTGGCAGAAAATGGATGCTATTTTTCTTTGGAAAGAACAATCATGCAGTAGTAGTAGTCCTTCAGATGTACGGTAAAATCTGAGACTTCAGTAGCCATTAAAAACATACTTGTGCTCTTTAAATGTAGTGATCCCTCTTCTCCTGGCTCTTCTAAACAGAAAGTGCTTGGGCCCCAATGTCTTAACCTAACTCCACTATTCAATCATGTATAGAAACAGGTGCCATGAAGTATTAAAGAAAGATGTTTTTGTTTTCTCCCCATACTGTCTCTTAATTTTGAAAAAAATAGCCCTCAGGAGTTTTGTGTTCTTAGAATATCAAATGGAACTAAAGTGTTGGGCTTAGGAATGTATTTTTAAAAACCAAACCCACCTAACTAACCAATGATATAGGAAAGAGTACAAAATTGTTTGATCTTGTACAGGTGGGTCACTCTGCCATCTCTGGAATTAACAGAAGCAAATTAGCCAAAGATAATTGACTAAATATCTTAGATAAAGCTTTTAGTTCAATATAAACAAAAATCAAAGAAACATTTCTGGATACATAAGCAGAATATTATAAAGAAACTAGAAGGCATAAGGGGTGGGTAGACTCATTGAATTATTAAGCAGTACAGAGAGAATCTCAGATGATGAGGTATTAATCATCATTTCATCTATTTTGCTGAAACGTCAAAAAATAAAAAACCACAATCAATTCCAACAGAAAGGTACTAATAGGAACTAGCAAAGGTCACACCTTTCCATCCTGAAGTGATGTCCTTGCTGATCCATAGGAATGAAAACATTTGTTTGCAATTAATCAAGGGATCAAAAAGAAATCTTGATTTTATTTCCTCACATGCCAGAACAATACTGCTATCAGTCATTTCATGTCTGCAGTGGGCTAAGGGCTAAATAAAGCTATTTTCAAATTATGGACATTTACCAAAATAAACAAACATATTCATTACACAGCAGGCAAGGAAAAGACAGACTGAGGAAGAGAGCTCCTTATATCTATTTATTTATTTCATCTCTACAAGACAAAGCTTTTTGGAGTGCAGAAATGCAATTGCTACATGCACCATGATGGATTAGCTCTGGTAAGCTGAAATAAATAGCCATTCATCTTACTGCTCATGTTGGCACTGGGTGTACCATGTACAGAACTAAAATGAAAAGTCTACAGACAACCCTAACCTGGGGCCACACAGAGGAACATCTGCAAAACAGCTTTGGTACCAGAGCTAACTCTGAATATCCTTTTGGAGCCTCAAACCAGTTCTGTTTGAATCAGCCACTCTACTATTCTTCTCTCTCTGTATGGACAGTCACACAGAGAAAAACATTTCCACAGTCATCCGTCCTGGAGGAACTGAGGGTTTTCTCTCCAATCAAAACATCTCAGGAGGTGTGCCCTTAGAAAACCCTGCTGTAACAGAACTTCCCCACTACCACCACCAAACACTGTGGCAGCATTTTGCTCACCTAGCTTTTGAAATGCCTTCTAAAAATGAAGATGAAAAACTTGAAACAGCAAGTTAAAGTATCTAAATCTCCTCTCACACACTTAAGTTTTATAGTGCCTCAGTTTTACTCATCAGGGATATATTCCCCTAAGGAGAAACAGCACTTCCACATTCATGGCAAGAGAATTAAGAGAAGAAATTAGTCGTGCTGGAATCTGAACTTTTGGTTCCAGGACGCTTTCCATTTTGATGCTGACAGCCCTGAGCAATGAGCCTGAGTCCAATACTCCATTTTCATCTTTACTTGGAGAAGAAAAGGTTTGAGAAAGCCCAGATCTTCAGTAGCTTATGCCAGGGCCTTTAAAAAATTTCAAGGACATCATCACCAGCAGTGCAGCAAGCGCACAAAAGCAGGGATTCAGCTGAACAGAAAGTTGAGAGTATGGATATTGAGCAACTCAACTGTGGCAACATATTTTCTCTCTGGACCAGCCAGGAATGATGTGCTATTCACCAAGCCAGACACTCACTCTTACTTTACTGACCCCTAAAACATGCAGCAAACATCCCCTCCTACCTTCTTCCCCAACAGACATTATTAAACACCTTCAGGACAGAACTGTTTTGATGGGTTTGTTTTGTTTTCCAAAGCACCTTGTCCTCTATCTCACACTGGCTTTTATTGCTTAGGTGAAAAAAATTTAGTGATTTTTCAGCAGTACAGTGATTACAATCTTGGTGGAGTCTATACAGGCAGGAGGTCACTAACACCTGAGCAAATCTGATTCCAAACAGCATATCTCCATTCACCTGAAACAGATGAGAACTGCAGTTGCCTCAGGGTATTCATTCTACACTGTCTTGCACGGGTGGAAACATATGCTTCTCTTTCTCACCAGTGAGCGTTTGTCAGAAATTTCTCTTTCCTGAACTCCCTGTCTACAGTACCAACGGTAGAGGTGAAGTTGTCCCATCCTCCTCTCCTCTACTCTATGAGAGGAGGAACAAAAGGGGCTCAAGTGCTACCATCAAGGGTTGCAGAAAGATGTAGGGACTTCAGAAAGAAAACCATCCTCCCTAAGGCTGTAAGAGTACTACAAAGCCACATTGGGAGGCACTGAGACCCTGTTTGACATGCAGAGCAATCATAAAAAGGAGAGAGCTCTGCCTACAAAGAAAATTGGAAATGAGAAATAGCAACAGAGAAGGTTCCACACACCTTGTGCACTTGAAAAAACCAGTCTGTTTTCTATGTCTTCCAGCTCCAGACTGAAAAAGGTGATGGACCCCAAGAGGCACAGGTACTTCAGTAGCCCTCTACAGTAAGAGAAGCCCCAGCCCACATCTATGACTCCAGTCTCCTAACAATAAAAAAATCCAACCATCCCACAGTGATGAAATACTGAATATTTCTGTTGAACAGTATCCTAATATCCTCTTGTTACCCCTCCTCCTTTGAACAGAGACTTTCAAATCAGGGTGGCATCAATAATAAGGTGTAAGACATGGACGATTATTTACACATATAAACTCTGCTTAGGAGACACAGTTCCTGCTGAGCTTGACTAATATTATTTTAACCTACAGTTATACAATTGCTCAGAGGGTTTTGGTGCATATCAGCTTCAGTTCACTTATTCACCTAGCACTAATGTTATTTACATTTCAGCATTGACAGACAGCTCCCATTAAATACACCTTGATACCTGTACCACAGACACTTAACACACTGAACAAGCTCCCACACACCCACAATCCAAAACATCTGTGTACACAAAGCTCCAGCAGATATATTTCTAAAACTTATGAGCCTTAGAATTGAGCATGTGTCCAGCTGTTGCATCCCTGTTAAATGCTCTGATTACATGAGCTTTTGCCCAAAGGTGGCTCTGGGCTCCTCCCAGGAGCTGGGATCTTCTGCACAAGTATTAGTAAAGTTCTTGGAAAGGAAATAATTGAAAACGCTAGATCACCATAAAACCAAATTTCTTGAGTCTGTTCTTGGTTTTTCTCTTTGGCTCAGATACCCTTTTCAAAAGGGAGGCATTACCTGCCTTCAGGCTGAACAATGATGAAACACTGGAACAGTTTGTAGACCCTCATTTTGCCTCCAGGTGGATACACTAAAAGAGGACAATTTCCCAATGAAAAGTCCAAGGTGCACTCCATTTTTTGCCTGCCTTTCAATGAAGCAACGTACACCTGCCAGGACTTTTGGAAAGACAAAGTTAATCCTCCCTCACACAACATGACGGATATCTGATTGTGTCCATATGAATCCCATGGCCATCAGAGTCTACTCCTTCATGTAACAATAAGCCTGTCATTCACCCAGTAGCTTTTAATAATTATCCAACATTAATTTTATCTGAAACCTGTGTAGCTTTGTTGTACACTGTCACACGTCTGTGTCATTTCAACCCAGAGGTAGATACATTGCTTGAGTACAGCTCATAAATTGCTTCAGGCTCTCTTCCAGTAGAGGTGCTAGACAAATGAAAACTATTACTAGCATGGACAGTGCCAACCACCAGCAGTTAAGACTAGCGCTTCTGCCTGTCAGAACAGGGTCCTCCCTCTACCACACTGCAACACCACATCTGTCTTAACACAGGAGCAACACACCAAGCCATCACACTGCCAGAGAAAAATTCAATGTGATGACCATTCAAAGAGCTCACAGATTTTGCTGGGACCTAAAACATACCCACAAGCAGCACTAAAGACACACAGAGTTGCCTCATTAAAAAAAGGGATGATCTCAAATATCAGTGTGCCAGGCAGCTGCTAGTAAGCACTAACTGAAGGGTGGCCAGATTCTGCCAGCTGGCTTTAAAGCAGCTGCTTAGGGTAGGACACAACTTTGAGATGATGGCAACTGGGAGTAGCTAGTGCGGCCTTACAGCCTGAAAAGATAATGCTTTCTGTGGAAATGCCTCTAAGCGTATGGTTCAGTCTACTGAACAAATAAACAATAATCCATAGGAGAAATAGAGAGGTCTTCAAATCCAAAGGACATAGGAGGAGCCTACAATAACTTCTTGCTGTTTACAGTATTTCTCTGCCAGCAGTTCCATAAAACAATCTGAACAGAAAAGCTATTTATGTTTCATCATATAACTTTTCTTTAGGTTGGACTTCCAACCAGCTCATGACTAGTAAAGCCAAATTTTAATATCTGGAACACTCATTTAGTACCACATAAGCCTTTTCGTCATATGAGCTGTCATGGGCCATCATATTCCTTTCCCATACAAAGCACTTCACAAAGAGTTTATCGTAGCATTATCCCTATATTACAGCTATGCAAATTGACGATCAGATTACTGGTCCAATTTTCAGGAGAGCTGAAAAGGTACATTGTTCCAGGGACACAGGACACCAAAATGCAACTGTGAGGAGGAAGAAAATCACTTCAACAAGAACATGCAGTACTTCTATTGGACTTTTTCATCCAATGATTTCCAACAAAGTGACAAGAAAAGGAGAGTGCCATTATTCAGTATGATGGATAACCACAAAAAAAAGAGAAAGTAAATTGGTATTCCTAGACCATTTAAAAAAAAGTAAATGGGAGTGCTAATAATAAGCAGTATGTTCCCCGAAATTTGTCTCAGGCTCTTGAATGGATCCTGATGCCTTGTTTTGACCTAAATGCTGAAACCAAATTTCTTTTTCTCTCATCAAATCCAAATCAGAGTATCTTTCTGTTGTTTGGGGTTTTTTATTGCAAGTAGTTGACAAGACTTCAATCCTTGCTTTTGCAAACAAAATGGCTGCTCAGTGATATTTTGCAAGCCAGAGTGGCTGCGTTTGAAGTGCATGGTTCATTCATATTCTGTGACAGATGAGGAAAATATAGTCTGAATTTGTGACAGTTCCTGAAAGAAGTTATTTATCATTTGGAAAGGGGCAAGCATAATATAATCCTAACCAATGAAGGCCATTTAACACATCTATTTCACTCACTACCATTACATTAACACTACTGTTGGCCAGCTCCAAACAAAAAAGCAAAGGTGCCAGCTGCTGAAGCAGGATGATTCCTCAACTCTAGAATATATCATCTCAAAAGGAGACCAGCAGTCTTCCAGGTGCCTCCAGACTCCTGGAAGCATTCAGGAGACAGCATTTCAACTCTGGAACACACCCAAGCAAGACATGAAAACAAAGCAAAGGGAAAGGGAGGTAAAATTCAGGTGAAATCAGACTTCCAAGTCTCTGGCTCAGTCTACACACACATTAGTCATATGCTAGTCTCTGTGTGCCAGGACATGATGAAAGTAATAACTAAATAAAGTGACAGAAACAGAGACAACCTAATGTTGGTGTATCTAATGAAAATGCTTTTTAGTTAAAGACAGAAAGAAAATAAAGGTATGGACAAGACTGTGCTCTGTTAAACTTTCAGTGAGATGTTTTTCTGCATGTGGAGAGCTTTAAAGTTCTAGAATGCTCATGTGGGTGCAACTTACCTTCAGATTTGAGGCAGCCTCATTCAGAGGACACATATTGCATGACCTTCTCCAAATACAATTTTATTTTTATTCTACCTCACTGTCATTACCCCCTAATCTCAAATTTAGGGTGAAGGAAGCAGCTGCCTTCTACTCCCTGAAAAATGAGACTGACAATTGGCAAACCAGAGCTCTTCATGGTATCCCTACAGATCATCAAACTTACTCCACCTCCTGTGCCACCTCTAGTAGGAACACAAACCCAAAAAACCAAAACCTACATGTGATTAGCTTGGTTTAACTATTTCAAATTTTGTTCTTTGAAGGCTCATAAAGCCATCTGTATGGAAGCAAAAAGAGGGATGCTGTAGCCAAGATCTGGATTTGGAGTTGCCTTATGCCATAAATCTGGCAGTCTCACATTTTTTATTTGATGCTGGGCAGGCAGTAGGAACAGGCAGTAGAGAACACCATCAAACCTGTACTCTTGCAGAGTTACTCTGCGACCTGCAGCGAATGCAAGAGGATGTAGCCTCTATTGCTTCCCCATTCTCAGTTGGTAACAAGAATCCCAATTCATCCCTAACCACCCAGTGCTTAGGGTGGCTAATACTTTTAGTAACCCACTTCTCCAGGTCATGACAGTCCCTTTGAATTGCAGCCCTGACATCTGGCATATCAATTGCTCCCACTATCTAGTATTACCTGCAAACTTAAGGAGAGAGATCATTCCATCCCATCACCTCAGTTATTAGTGAAGGCATTAAGCAATATCAGCTCCAGCGCTGACCCCTCAGGAACACCACTGCCCTATGCTGAAACAAAGGCTTCTTCCTCCTTCACCTTATTGAAGAAGTAGCTCTATATGGGGAAGACCCACCAGTGCTGTGATGAAGAGATAACAGAAACTGATTTTCTGACAATTGGGACCTTGGCACACCTTTGCAGGAGAAGCAACGGCACAGATCAGGTCCACTTTATAAGTTTATTAGTTAACAGACACCAAGATCAGTTGCCTCTGGCCACATATTCCTAAAAACCTAATGAAACTTTTTGCAAAGTAATGAGGAAATCTGGACTCTGACAAAAGCCATTAATTACGAGTTAATAAAAAGGCCATACATTATTTATTCCAAGCTCTGCAGCAGGAATGCCACTTTCTCAACCAACTTGAATAGGCTTTTGCTTAAAGTGAACACTTGCCACCATAATACACATAATATTATGAATAGATGCTTTGCATCGGTTTACATTTTTTAAAGGATATTAAAATGTATTTGGAAACATCAGCAATCAAATGTCTCCGTGAGGTAGAATTGTAGTGTAAGTTGCAATTGTTAAAATGCAACCACTTCTAGGGTTGAAAATGATACCCTAATTACATTATTCACATCCCAAAAAACTGATGTTACATGCTAGTGTCCATCCAATCCAGAAACATACAAAAACTGTAATTTGTATTTAATTAAAGCAGTTTATAATCAGACAACAAATCCTCACACTAACTGCTTTTGAACAAACAATGAAAACCACTAGTCACAGGATGATCTGATCAATTACTGCCATGCCTCTGCACTCTTTATACTGAGAAAGGAATGGGAAATTTCATCAAGCAGAAGTTTTCAAATTATAGTTCCAAGGTCTGAAAAGAATATGCAGCATCTTTAAAAGAAAAGACAGTACGTCTAACCTGAGACTCCAGCACTTGGGACATTAATATAGCTGTGCTGTAGAATGAAGTCTCATCCCAGAGCCACATCTGAGTTCAGAATACTCTCTACTATGTATTAATATAGCATTTGCTGGGCCAGCAATTTGGGAAATTTGTGATGCATTTCTTGTATTGTATTTTTATTTTTCATATATAGCAAGTACTGTGGTCTTGTTTTGTTATGTTTCTGCTCTGAGAAAATTTGAAGGAATAAAACATGATTGACTGACATTGTGCCTCCATGCCACAACACTATGCCATGGAGTTGTGCCACCTGTCACCACTGCTGGCTAGAGGAGATTGAGCCCTGCACTAATGTTTCCCCCAATTATCCATGGCTCACTGGCCAAAACCCTCTGCATTCTCAATTACACTGAGGATAATCTCCTGTATAATTGTACTGATGGGAATTGACAGATTAGGAGGAAGATCACATGATTTTCAGTCTGAGCTCTAGCAAGTTCTTGCTGGATTGCTCTCAAATTTGGATGCTCCAGGCTTTAGGATGGCAGCATCCTAAAAGGCATCTCAGCCCTCACACTGCAGGAGAGGCCTGCAATTTAAGGCTGCTGAGGAATCAGCTGAACCAGAAAAAAAAAATAGTGATCCCAACCCTGACGCTCATTTACAGGCAGAAGTAGATGGGGAAGCTACGTGAAGGAAAAGGCTGATATAAGAGACTTCTGTCACAAAAGAAAAGGTTGAAACTGATTTGCCAGCTATCAGTGCTTTCTAAGACCATGTCCTTACTAAAATACCAGATGCAGCAAAAAAGATTATGACCAGGAAGATCAAGTGTCATGTGTACCTTGGTGAAAAGGGAGACAGACTGATCTTGGGTTCCTGGACTGCCTCTCAGTTACGTGGCAGGTGAACTTACCAAAATGTCACTTCCCATCCCGTGCCTCAGCTTCCCTGACCGCAATTATGGGAGTTGTAACAGTTAGCAGTTTTCCAGCAGCATTAAGAAATCTATTAATTTACGCACATAAAAGAAAGCTCCTTGAATTGCACTCCCTTGCAGTGTGGGAGCCTGGCAGAGCACTGACACAACACCCACCACCAGCCCAAGGATGGCTATATCCCACAACTCTGCTAAAAAGGGCTGCACAGAGACATTCTCTTAACAGAGGAGGTAGTGAGATGTGCTGGCATGGAGCAGCTTACTTTCCTTAAAGCCCTAAAGTGACCAAACAGCCTGATGGGCACCATGGAGCATCTAAAAGGGGTGACAGCCTTAAGAAGCAGCTAGGTGCCAGCTACTCTGCAGACACAGCCTGCAGAGCCAGCAGGTTGCCCTTCTGTGCAGCCCCCATTCTTAGCCGCTCTGTCAGACATCTTGCAGCTGGTAGGGAAATGCTGGCTCAGACTCACTAGGGACACAATGGCAACAGTAAAAAGCAAACAAGGTATTCTGCTTCAGAAAAATGTAATTAAACAATCCTCATGCCAGCCACTTTTTCTCAAGCTCTGCATCCATTGTTCACAGGAAAAAAAAAAAAAAGAAAAAGGAAAAAACCCCAACACATTCTTAACACCATATTAAGTTTTACGTCCATTAAATTTTGCCTGCAGAAAATAAACAGTTTGTCTGTTTCCTGCCTTTTCATAATGCATTTTTATGCCGCTAGGTCTCTGCCTGTTTAGACTCTAGGGGCTGTAAAAAGTATTCTGAACACTGTTACCTGGATAAACACCCTATAAATTACAACTGATATTTATCTGCCTCATGGCAATTTCACTACATTAGAAATAGTACAAGACTGTATTTAGATAGATAAGATATGGGTAAAAGATTAGCATGCATAAGTGTCTAAAAAAATCCACATCCTGCTATTCTAGTAAAAATATGTACACACAACTTGTTAATTAACTTTTCCTGCATTTGGAATTCCAACAGGATACAAAGCTAGCAGGATCATTAAACCTAATCATATTTTCAGCCCAGCCTGCTATTTCACCAGAACCATTCAAATCAATTTACCCAACAGAGACATTTGTCCCTGGCCTGTCACCATGGCCTGTACTGAGCATCCTGCACTTCTTTATCTTTTGGCAGGGCCATCATAAGCAAGCAACTCGGAGGGTGATGTGTGGGAACTCAAATAAGTTATAAATCCTCCATCCCTTCATCAGCTATCAGCCTGAGTGAATTTACTCCAGCCAGCATTGGCAAAGATTCCCTTGCTGCTCTTGGGAACAAGTCAGCTTTAAGATGACATGTTCTTCAAGGGAAAGTTCCTCACTGCTTTTGGGAAAAGAAGGCACTGTGATGGGAAGGAATGACCAAAGCACATGTCCCCAAAAGGCAGTGATGTGCCTAAATATCAGCAAGTCTCTTCCATATATTCAGATGCTTCTCAAAGGTTTGGAAACCCAAACAAAGAATCCCTCTCATCAAAAATTTAAGAACAGTGTTATTCCACTGACAAAAGTTTGCTTTAAGAGACTACCATTTTAAACCCCCAAGAATCAAAACGAAAACCCCAATCCAAAAAAACCACCACCCAAACCATGTCTGTTTGAAGAGTGGGCAGCTGCCTGCAGTTCAGAATAAAGAGAAAAAACAGTTATTTTAAGAACTTGGAGGAGCAATGAAAGATACGCAGAACACCACTCTCCTTTTTCATAGCAGCTGCCTGGGGTTTCTTGCAAGGTCTTTTTGAACACCCTTGAGGATGGCACTGGTATACATCCCCCTTTCACACAGCAGAAAGGATAGTAATTGAAGAGTTGAGTAGCCATTTAGATGCCTAATGCAAGAATCCTTGAGTGGCATGGTACACTGCTGGTCAGCCAGTCCAGACTAGTAGAGTGACATCTTTGCTTAAAGCACTTGAGATGCCTGCATCCTATATTTTAGATACATACTAATGACACTCCTTCCTCCCCTCTGTAGCCGAATACATCACCACTGCACCTGTTTATTTGATTGGCAAATATCATGACTGCTAAGCTCCTGGGCCTCCACTGCTTCTCTCCTCCTTTTCAATGAGCAGTGGTGTGCACACCAGCACTCGAGCACCATTTTCCATTCAAGGAGCCAGATCTAAGAGGGAGCGTTGCCATGGCAGGTCAGCCTCTGGATGTAAATGCCAACATGCCTACAACTGCTGTCTGTTCTGTAGTTCTCTGTAGACAGAGACACTGTTTATAGCAGTGAAGCTGTAGCCCTGGCCCTTTCCCTGGCATAGCATATACACTGTTCAGCGGAAAACTAGTTTGATTGTATGTGAACATGGATTTGAGTTAGACTAGAATATTTTTTCAGTTGGAAGGGACCTAAAATTATCATCTAGTCCAATTGCCTGACCACTTCAGGGCTGGCCAAAAGTTAAAGCATGTTACTAAGGGCATTGTCCAAATGCCTCTTAAACACTGACAGGCTTGTGGCATTGACTATCTCTCTAGGAAGCCTGCTCCAGTGTTTAACCATCCTCTCAGTAAAAAGAAATGCTTCCTCACATCCGGTCTAAACCTCCCCAGCACAGCTCTGAACCATTAAACCACTTTGTGATTTCTAAATCACAAATTATCCAAAAGCTCTTTGATAAGCTAATATAAAGAAAATGTTTAAACGCCTTCCCACCAAAAACAAAATATAGGCATTTTGTTCAAGAGTCAGTTAACAGCACTCAGTTGTGGTAACAAGGTGCAACAATGTGCGCTGTCAAGTTCAGTGCAAGAGGTTCATTGTCTCTGAAGTTTCTGCCAGAGTAAACAGGCCATCAGACAAATTTGGTGCACCACAGATCCAGGATCAATGATTTAGATGAACAATGGATCTATTGTGAAAGCTCTGGTACAAATTTTCCTATCCCGCTATACTGAAGAGAGCACAGATATGGGTGCTCTCCACGTGCCAGCATTTCCCTTATTTCAGGCACACAAAACTCTGGAGTAGTTAGGATAGGGGGAGTGGTTCAATTCTGAGCCATAGCCAATCTGTTCCAGCCTGGACATCCAGGCTATAAACTTCACCCAGGATTTTCCAGTCATCAGCCTCACAAAAACAGCTTTCCAGACATTTTCCACATGCAATTGCAGTTCAAAGCACAAAACATCAATACAACATAATAAGCCTCTCTCTTTATTCAGATAAAGGTAATGTAAAGCTTCAGTCATTTAAAGCCTAATTTCAGTTTGGAAAAAAGTTTAGGTCAATATTTATGACTTAAATCCCCTTCTCCTAACCAGTTCAACTATGAGGCTTTCAAACAGATACCGTTCAGCCCATCCTGCTCTGCTGTCTGCCTCCCTCACCTGCATCCCCTCTCGAATGCGCATGTGCAGACACACATATATACTCATCTCAGTCATTTGATACCATCATAAAAGCAGCAGTTTCTTCTTTCCCATGCACACATCTCATTATCCATCCTTAGTATACATCTTGAGTAATGCAATTTACTTCAATGTCACCAAGAGAAAGACACTCCTCTGGGACTGTCATTACCATAAACCACAATCTGCTGCCAATTTATATGTCCTTATCCACCCCTTGTTTTAACTTCTTTATAAACGATAACGAAGTGTTTTGTACCCCTGGCGTTGTCACTTAGTTTTTACATCTCCAGAAATCTTCTCACTGCTTTTCCTCTCCTCCTCCAAATCATGCTTTACATTTTGCCTCCATCTACATCCCTGTATCTTTCAATCCCAACATCAGAGAACAGTACTGTTGCCCTGTCAGTGCCCACATGTTCTTCCTGGGTTGACTGTCACTGTACAGACCTACTTCCCTGGTCTGTTACAAATAAACAAACCTCTCCAGTCTACACCAAGCTCTGGCCAGCATCCTCAGAGGGCCTCCTGCTACTGCCAGGTGAGACAGGACAGACCATCAGAACTGGCCACCAGTGTGATCATAACTGTCCTTTATGAATAAGCTATCTCAAACCATGATCCTACAAGCAGCTCAACAGCTGAACAGAGTTAAAGTTTTTCAGGAGATTTTAACAATTCTACAGCAGGGAATGCTTTTACTATTTGCCTGTATAGTCCTCTGGCACTAGCATAAGTTAAGGTGTCATAATAGGTTACTGAAAGAAGCTTGAGACCTGAAGTGAAGATCTCTGGAAATGACCAACATTTATATTTATATTTTGCTAAACAAAAAGAATAAAATAAAGAGAAGAAAAAAACACTAATAAGAAACTACTGAAAGGAACTAAAGAGATTTTTAGCTGTAGGTTTAATAAGAAGACAGGTTCAAATCAAATGTACCCAGAATCAAGATGTGGTCTCTGAGCTGGTAGTTAAGTATCTGAACACTGACTACTGCCAATGCATCCTCTGTCTGCTAAGGATAAAAATCTTACTTTTTGTAACTTGAGAAAAATGGTTTGAAAACAAGAGCAACAGCCCCTTGTCAAAGGAGGCACTTCTGGATATAAAACCAAAAATACATGGGACCTTAAAATCCTAAAAAGAGGACTTTTATCTAGATAGTAATAGAAGCTGCTCAGAAAGGCTAGGAGAATCATTTCACAGATTGCAAGGTGGCTTTCCCCTTCTGCACACAAAGAGAAAAAAACTCTTTAGTTTATGAGAAACAGCTACATTTATGTTAACTAAGACATTTATTTGCTTTAATTATGTTGCTTCATGAGTTTTAATCAGGTCTCTGTTTCACTAAGATTCCTACCCCAAACTAATTTCATGAAGGTATTACCAAGAATCAGACAACCTCTAAAAAGAGAAGCTGAAAAATAAAGAAACTACTTGCATTGCTCCGTCAGGGAGCAAGTATATATATATATATATATTCCAAATAAACTGCATTCCCTCCAGGATGCTGCGAATTGATCCAAGCAGTCCAGGTGGTGCTGGTCACAGTATTGAATCAATCACTGATGAGCCAGTACTAGAGATGCAGCACCTCATTACTGGATCAGTCTTTTGAATGGTCTTAGGTTTGTGTACATTTCTGTTGTACACTATTCACATCAGTTCATTGGACTTCAGGGTGGAAAGGCTTTTAAAACATGTCTTAATAAAACAGCACATCTCCTAAAACCTTGCAGAACTTCTAGCAACAAAAGGGAGGGCATATCCAGTTCCAGTGTGACCAAATGTATTTTGTCTCCCTGAATTCTTCTGCTTTTAACAGGGTGTGGAGTTTTCCTTCACCTGTTTCTTTAAATTGTGTGGGTGGCAGTGCTACACGCTGTTGAAGAGCTGGCGTAGTCCACCCCAAAGGTGTGGAGAATTATCCTGGTATGTAACTAGTCCAAAAAGCACTTTGCAATGAAAGGTGCTAGAGGAGCACAAGTACCAGTGATCAAATGTTATTGAAAGACTCATGGAGTCTTTCCAACACTTCACCCTTTGTAGTCATTTTCAGAGACATAAAATACATCTGCTCCATTTTGGCTAAGTTTTAATATCCACATCTTTTAGATGTAAGTGATAATGGAAGCTCCAGAGGAAAGAAGAGTCAGGCCTTAGAGTGCATGCAGTGATCCCACACTTTGGCTAGACAAGGGGACTTGGGAATTTCATTCCTTAAGGGTGGAAAACTGCACAATGAAAAAGACAACACACAGAATGATAGCCTGGTGTGGCACAGCAGAACCCAGGTGCTGATTACTAGCTCCCCTTGCACAGAAAGGCCAGAAATGTCACATGACTCCAAAATGAAGATTAAAGTCCTCCAAGAACAACAAAATAACATGAATGAGATAGCTAAAGGGGAAAAGCCAATGCTATAACTGTATTTGAAATGACTCATTGTTTGTACCAATTGATACTATCACAATAGCATTAAAAAACAAATCACTGCAACTTTTTTGCTCACCAGTGACATCTGTCTGTGTTTAGCGTTTCATTCAAACTAGGCTAAAAACCAAGTCTGGTTCATTTTGAATCCTGATCTCATGCAACAGTAAGGACAAAGCCACACAGTTATTAACAGCCATGCAGTAAAAAAAAAAGGGGGGAACTCAAAAAAGGTGGTACATTGCGGGCAAAGTGAGATGATTTTGCTGCTTTGGGGTTTCAGCAATGCTGTAGGAAAGCTTATATATTAAAACAACCATGATTATTGACTTTTGCTAAGACTTATTGTTAGGTCTTTTCCTTTTTCTTGTATATTTGTACTTATTTATCGCAGTCTATAAAAACTAATCATGAAGTGTAAAAATGTTAGAAATACTTTATAAAGGGTTATACATCTATACAGCCTAATTCTGCAAATAGCTCCTCAATATCTCAAAAGCACTACATACAAGACATGGCCTGCTGTTCTTTAGACAGAGGTCACACTGCCTATATTTTGGCATAGGACAACACCACAAATGCCCTGAAGTTCCACATATCCTATAGCACTCACATTATTTTTCCCCTTCTAGGGACTTGGTTATTCAGCAGATTTTCCCTACTAGGCAGGAATATTTCTACACTGCAAAAATTATATACTTAGCACTTGATGTGAGCCCCATTTGGGTACACTAGAGAGAAATAATGAAAGAAATCAAGCAATATGCCCACTCACTTAGGCCCCCTTCTCCTTCAACAGTCCAATGCTTCCTAACACTTCTTGCCATCCTTACATGCTCAGGATTTTAAAGTCTTGGGAACCATTTACACTCATGCCATGTGTTGCTTACTTTTACCTATCACTCCCTAAATTCTACTCATTTATACCAGTAAACAGTGCATTAAGCTACTGGACAGTTCCTAATCAGTCTTCTTTTTCATTAAGATCCACACTATCTGCTCAACAGATGAGGTTCCTTTAAGAGACTTCCCTTCTTTTAAAGTGGCTGACAAGTAACCTTATTCTGTTTCTCTGAAATGGTGTAGGGCCAAAATAAGGGCAAATCAGCTGATCTCCTGGCTTGTTATCCTTCATCTATCTCTCCCCAGTCCCTTAAAAAAATCATCTTGCTATACTGCTAGGAAGAACTGGCTCATGCGGCAGACCTGTCTCTATAGAATAAGTTCAGGATTAGAGCAAACTTCTGAGGTACCCTCCATACACCAGATTTCTTCTTTCTATGCCCTTTCAGAGAAGGCACAAGAGCCCCAACACGCTGAATCTGTTCTCTCTTGGCTTGCTACCAAACTTGAAGAAGTGGTAACCACTTGATCCATTGTGGAGAGGTGCAGGTCTAAAGAAAAGGGAGGTACTTGTTGGTGTTCTACAGAAAAACTGAAACCCTGGATTTCACTAGGATCCCAAAGAGCACACACTCTGGGACCACATCCACCCTGGAGTCCTCCTCCAACCCCTTGAGCTGTTGCAGGTTTTTATTCTTCCTTTTGCTTTTCTTTGCCCTATTTCCTCAAGGCATGCCCTCAGCTTCCAACAGAGAGACTGAATAATCTTTTAGTTGCTGACAAAGACAAGATCTTCCCACAGGCAATCACGCAACCAGACTGTCGTTTATTCTCTGCTTTTCCCCACCTTAGTTATACAGTTTCCAAACCCTGAATGGTCCCGCAGCCCTTTGTGCTTTTCCTTACCACATATCTGAAAGGTGCGTAACTGCTATTAGCTCCATTTTGCTAGTACAGGCTAGGGAAAACAGTACAAAGGTGAGTTTAATCAACCAACAGAACACACCACCCTAATTATAAGGCTATTCATAAGTTTAGTTTGTAAGCGATAGACAGCAACAAGCTTTAAAGATACCTATTTTAGAATTAGAGGATTCTGTTGTTCTTTATTGACCACAATGGGATTTTGACTAGCTCAAATGTGCCTATGCAGCAGGTACCTACGTAACCCCCCATAAGAGTAAGTCTCCAGTGTAACCAAATCTGCCAAGTTTCACTGTTTGCTTACCAAAAAAAATTTCTGCCAGACCAACCAGGCACCACAAGGCACCTCTGAAGAGGATAGCAGCAGTGGTCTGCAGCTGCTCACAGAAATGCTGGGAGAAAAGTGACATAATCCAAGGCTTAAAAACAACCCTTCATTTAATCTTCTGCCAGCACTGGACAGGCATTACCACCATTATTTACTCCTTTTTCCCAAGCAAAGGCGGCAAAACTTGCCAGGAAAACCAGTAGCACAATTTGGATGAGAGTCATACTTCCACTCAATAACCAGAAAAATCACAAATTTTTTTTTTAAAAAAGTCATGGCTGTGCTTTCTAAACACGAACAAATACCAATGCATGTACAATACTGGTCAAGAAAAATGAACTGAAACAGATGCAGAGAAAGGCTACCAGGGGACTGACAAGCCTATCTGATAAAAAGAATATTAAAAGAGCTTGGCTTGCTCAGACCAGCTAAATAAATGTTGAGAGGGGATACATTTGCTGTGCACAAATACCTGGGGGTAGAAATAGCTGAGGATTTGAAATGACTATTTAACTAAAGGACAATAGTGGTACAAGAACAGATGGTTATAAACTACGAAAGAATAAATTTAGACTGGAAATTAGACAAAGATTTCTAATCAGCAGAGCAATGAAGCTTTTAAAAAGCCTTTACAGGGAACAGGGGCAAAAAGCTGCTCTAATTGAGAGATAAAGCTTCATGCATTTCTGAAAAGTACTATGAAATATGGTGTCCTAACAAAACACAGTACTGGAGGCAATGAGTCCTGAGGTCCCCTACAGCCTTCTGCTTCTCTGCATTTCACACTAAAATCCATTCACAGCACCATCAACTTATCAAAAGTACAGTTCTGAAATACCTTGACCTCCCAGAACAACTACATGGAGAACCATTCTGGCTGGACTCTGTTGAAGGGTGAAGAGTGACAGCTTCTAAGGGAGGGACTTCTGGAGCAGCCAAACCTGGGAAGAAGGCCTGAGCTGAATTTTTACATCTTAATAAGAAAGACACAGAAAGAGGGCAAGTGCAGACAGTACGTGTAATCTCTTTTAGAACTCATAAAGCAAAACTCCTGAAAAATCCCAGGAGCTCCTGGGTTCAGAAAAACTTCTCAACACATTGCTGCATGCCAGACAGCCCTCCTGATAACAACCAGCCACTGGAAGAGGCACCTCTTCTCACCATGCAATACCTTTATCAAAAGACCAGTTATTTCTCTCCTTCATTGTTTACTTTTACTAAGGTTTTCCATAAAATACAAGGACAGAGCTCAAGATTAACAGCATGGCTAGGAATATTATCATCATGCATCGTCTTCACTCAATGAGCAGGACACAGTCAAGTCTTTTGCAGGCCCACAGACATTTGTAAATGTTTGATCTTTCCAATATGTGTATGTGCCAAAAGTGTTACAGTACAGTAGAAAAGTAATTTTCATGGACTCTGAGAAGTACTGCAGAATTACATGGCTTGCCCCGTTGGCTTCATTCCTTAGTTATGGCTGCATCATGTTTACTGTCTGGGGACATGCCATATACAACATTTTATCATTATTTCAGAATCATCAAAAACACCCAGTAAAACAAAAAATGGGACTTTGTTACAAAGACTGTATCTCATCTAAGCAACTCCCTCTTGACAGCCATTCCTACAGTCCATATTATCAGGGCAGCTGAAGATATTCTAAACACTGAGGGCAAAAGTACTTGGAAAGCCCTAGACACTCAGCAGACGTTCTCTGGGATACTCGGTCAACAATAGGCCATGGAGAAGCAATCTGGACAAGAGTGTTCCTGAGAAAGTGTGGAAATAGATAAGGGTTTTTGTAGAACACAAACTTAACTGCTGCTTCAGAAAATATTCAGCTAACCAATAGAAGAGAGAATGTGTGGTTTCAAGCTGCAAGCTCTGTCCTACTGGGCAAATTTGAAGAGCTTCTAAACTTATAGAAATAACCCTAAACTGACTTACTCTTTCATAGCATGGTACATGCAGAGGCCATATCCTTTACCACTATACATCTCCTTCCACAGACTGAGAAAGACCATTCTCACTGTGACTGAATCCTCTGGTGATGGGAGGTTTTCAACTGCATGCCTGATTGAATGCTGCCTCCCAGAATTCTTGGATAACAGGAATTAATTTTTAATGCCCTGAATCTAGTTGACACTTTTTCATAAGCCCTCTCCCTCCTCCTTCTCCTGTGTTATAAATGACCAATTACCTAATCTGAGGTAATGCAGGCTTTGGTCGAGGCTAATGAAGACGCAGCGGGTGAGATCCTGCTTGCAGCACAGAGTCCCATTAGGAAAGATTAATCACCTTCTAACTTACAATCCCAAGTTTTGGCTCCAAACAGTGAGAAGGCAGAGAAAGAAGCATCCATCACATTAACCGAATACAGCAAATACTTGGCACTTGATCAGCAGTAGGGTGCTCTCCTGACAGGAAGAGGAAGACTGCGAAATGAAGAGCAATAGTGGCTCTCCAAGGTTGCTCAGGGACAGAGATCCCCACATAAGCAGTAGGGAAGGGATGTAGCCCCAGGTAGTACTTTAGATTTGTACTCCAGAAGACAGGGCTGCATCAGTTCTAAGAAGGAAATACATCACACTGTCTGTGATATTACCCTTTCAAAGAAGTAAAAATATTGTCTCAATGCACTATCTAACCCGAAGGAAACCAGAGAGGAATAGTCTCAACCTATGTAAAGGAAACAAACCTCCAGCTACTTACTGTTACAGCATACTTCCAGAGCTTCAGGTACAGTTTAGGAAATGGTGTAGTGCTATCTTCTCTCTACATTCAGACAATATTCATCACTGTCCAACGTTCATCCACAAAATGACTTACCTTCAGTGAAGTTAGAATGCATGGGCACCATAGAGCCAAGGGTTTATTTGCTGCATCAACAAGGCCTAACCCTGAGTGTCCATACCTACTTCTAGAGATGTCTAGAACTAACCTTCGCAACAAGTCATTCCATTACTAACTCCTTACTCAAAGAAAGAATAATTTCTTTTGTAAACTAAGGCAAAGAGACTGATGGTGGGAAGAGAGGAGACATTCGTAGAACATTTGCCTTCTGACTGACTGCATACTAATGCTGTGTAATTACTAGAAAAGCAGCAGCAGAAGGGATAAATAAATAATTTGCACCTTCTACCTACCTACCTTCACCACCAGAAAGCATCAGACCATTAGAAACAGAGCAGACACATAGTTTGGGGTTGTTTGGTTTTTTTTTAACTGCTGGTTCTTCGAGGGGTTGTTTTAGAATTGCCTTATTTATCACTATTGTCAATGACCATTAAATTTCCTTCTTTGAAACAATGAAAAATCTTTCCTTCTCATCTAGAGATGCTCCCAGAAAATTGAGAAATACTTCAGCTGTGACACAGAAGGATTGCTCCTTTACTCTTCTGGTTTTTAATGTATATACTCATGCCTCCAGTCACCTTCCTTGCTGAATCTTCACAGCTTTTAAGGTCCCTCAGCATCCTTGCCCAGCTGATAGAAACTGTCTCCTCTTCTTCATATGAGATAACTGACAAACTCTAGTCGTGCCATCAGGAACAGATCCTATGATGTCAGAGAAAAGCTGAAATAGGATCCCCCAAAACTGCTAACATGTATGGCAGGGCATAGGAAACAAGTTCGGGTTTTGGTGGTTTGGGGTTGTTTGGGGGTTTTTTGGTGGTTTTTTTTTCTCCTTTTTTTTTCTTTTTTCAGCTGTGCTTAGTCATGATCAAGTTTAGCCTCTTCATAGTGCTGGAGCAAGCTGACATCATTGAGTGTTCCATTTAGTTTGCAAAGTAGGAGGATGTTCCCATGCCATCTGAATGTAACCACTCTTAACAATTTAGCACTGTCTCTACCAGGCTTCTCCCTACTGCTGATCAATAAATATGTGAGTGAAACATTTTTAGGTTCAGTTCTTCTGAAGCAGAAAGGCAGACAAGAGTAGCAAAAGAATCCTCTACTTGGCCTCTGAACAGTGAAGCAAACACTCGGATGGTGATCCTCCACAGCTGCCTTCTGGAGAAGAAAATGCCTGCTTGAACTGCCACCAACTCTAATAGCTAAGTGACAAACTGTGAAAAAAAACACAGAAGGAAATCCATACAGAGAGCTTAAGTGGCAGGCAGAGATATAAAATTTTATTTGACTGATGTCTTTGCAAATATAAAGGATGTATGTAACACTAACATTAGGCACAAGAGAATAAGAAACCTAATTTAGGAGTATGAAATTGCTTTTTGAAAGAATTTTGAAAAAAGCTTATCAATTAGGCTTTCAGAAACTCCTGTCCCACAACTGTTTTCAAACTCTGTTCTAAATACTTAACCCTTTATTTTATTAGAATAAACTTCATCTTTTCTTCTTTTTCTTAAAGCTTATTAATGAGTGTGTCTTTAGATGAATGGACCAACACTGGGCATGCCATTCTAAGAACCAGTGAAGAACTTGCACAGTATGCCCATCTAACTTCAGATACGCATTTTCAGGTTCTCGAGCTGTGTCTACAACAGACACTTCCCAGGTAGCATGCAGAAGACTCAAAGGGACCTAAGATCACACCTACTTATGAAAGCAAACCAGTGTAGTTCAATTGAGCTCATAGACAGATGAATAAAGCAAAGCCTCTAACACATGAATTGCAGCAGCCTAGGAGAAGACGACCTTCACAACACCCCATGATTACTATACAAGGGAAAAGTCTTAGTCAGAATTTACTTCCTACAGATTGCAGGGGATGGGGCTCTATAACTTCCATGCAGAAAGGAAGGAGATGAATGTCAACACTAACATCACATTAAAAGAGAAAATTTAGTTTTCATCAGAGAGTCCAGCAGAACTCTGCTATGGGAGATTTACTGGATCAAAAGGAAGCAGACAGCTTTACTACCCAGGCCAGAAGGTTCAAGGCATAGGAGGACTGTGGGCCTTGCTATGCTATTTCCTTTTCTTTGGTGTGTGAAACAGAAGATAATTCTCAGGTGGATTCACCAGAGTTACTCAGAAATGTCTTTGTGGATTACTGCAGCTGATCACTGTGCTTGCTGGAGTTTATATTGTGCTGGTGAGCAACTGAAATCATAGGATTTCTGGTACCAAGGACCATCCTATTGCAGTTAGGAAGAGATACTTTCACTATCAGGTTTACAAGTTTTACAGGTTTCTGAGAGCATCTGAGCTTAACCTGTGTTTTCTGAGAGGACCAGCACTAACAAAACATCAACATCAAAAGTCAAAGCCTGCAAAAAGCAAATGCTAGAGATCATCAGCAGTGGCTTAGTCAAAATTTCCTGTTGGATTCCCAATAAAAAGAAACTACAGTTTTCAGCATTCACTGAGTAGCATTTACTTACCTCAGCAACGTACAGGTTTTTTTCAGCTTTTGACCTCTCTGCTGTGACCACAAGCCCTAATTAGGGCCAAAAGCAGGAAAACTGTTCTGATATTGAAGCTTTTCCTCAAGAACTCTTCAAGATCTCCTTCCAATTCCCCAACACATTCCTCAACATAAGCTACCTACTTGCCATCATGGTGTAACAGCTGTTATTTTCTCAGAGCCTGAGCCAGATTTGAACCAGAGGAAGATGTGTAACTAATCCCAAACTAGCTAGTCCCTGCCACCTTCCAACCGCTTTTTGAAGAGGAAGCTCCCGTTGACACGAAACAGTCTCACTGCCTGCTGTAGTTAGCAGTTCCCAGATTGAAAAGATGTATAAGGCATCAGCAGCAAATGCCAAAGGGAACCTAGAGCCCTTAAAAAACAAAACAAAAGAAACCAACCAAGCAAGCAAGCAAGGAGCAAGGGAAACTTTGCTCAGTGCTTAATAGTTTTAAAATTCTGTCCCTAGAGAATTCAATTCCTTCTGCTCTGATGTGTCCTGCTGTTTAACTGCAAGCTCTGTTGACTCACAGCTGCTGCTCTGTGCAGGCCCTGGGCTGCCTTCAGAAGGAGGCACATGGAAAAGACAAAAAAACTTTTCCCCCACTCAAAATAGCATGCCCTGAGTCAGAGAAAAGACAGCAACAGAGAAGGAAGTCAGAAGTATGCATTATACTAGTGATGACAGGGTGAGCCAGGACAAAAACTGTTACTTAGCTGATGCTACTCTTCTTAGATCAAAAGCCCACACACAGAACAGACCATGCTTTGTGCTCTACCTCACCCATGCCCCTGCTTTCACATCCAAAATGCCCTCAAGTTCTCGACAAATTGTGGTCCAGTCTGGTCTTCAAAGCTCAGTATAACCTATACGTAGTAAACATGAGTCACTTAATTAGAACAGCAGAAGAGTTATTTGCTAACACGCATATTTTTGAAGAGGGCTAAGGAAATGTCACACTGTATGCAGAAAACACCCTCAGTGTTATCCATAAACTCTAGATCATACTTTTCGACACCCTGTGCCTTGAAGCCATAACTACTACACCAAGATAAGACATCCCCAGATAAGGTTCTGGGGAGGACTTACAGAGAATAAAAACCAATCAGTGCAGCTTAGCTTTTATTTTTTTGCTAAATTTTCATAGTAGCAGAAGCAGGATGCTTACTGAGAAGTGACGAGAACCACCACCTCCAAGGTTAAAAATCTCTCTGGTGTATACCTGATCACACTCGGAAGTGTTTCTGAAGTTGTATCTGGGTATTAAAATTTGAGTGAGAAATCAGAGACAAGCTTTGAGCATTGGAACTATTACTAGCAACTTGAAAAACTTGCCAGAGGTATCCAGGTAAGAAGCTTCTCTTGCCCTGGAGATATATGACATAGCATTTACATGCCACAGCTCATGGGGAGTAATGGCTGTTGGCAGAAACTGCAGCTCATGTCCAGAATGTGTCCTGAGCTAAGTGACTAAGGAACAATCCTTATACAATGGTGTCATCAATTTAGTTAGGTCCTGAAGTTGCCTAGTTGAGTGAAATGTAACCGTTATGCAAATTGTAAGATGTGCATTAGGAGTCCTGCTGAAAGGTATTTGGGTATTTGAAATGGAAAACTGTTACTGACTTGCCCTGGAGTTGTAGTTGTTCCACATTAATCCAGACCAGTTATAAGGAGTTAAAAAGCAGGGAGGGAAGCTGGTCTCAGCCTCATTTAGGCATGTAAGGATTTTGTACCACTTCTCTACTCGTCACCTCCACACCACTTATGGGAATTTGAGACTAGAAATTATAGATCAGGAATCCACTCTCTGTCAATAGAAAACCAGGAAAGTGCAAGTTCAAGCTTTTGGAAAATGCTAAGAACAAAAGCAGGAGGACAAGTGAGATCAGACTGTTCTTTACAGAAGCATGAGGAAACGAGAGGCAGAACTGTGAAGACACTGAACACGTATCTACGACACACGAAGGTATGTGTGGTAATCAGGAAGCTAAAATGGCAGGCTCCAGGGACACACAATGGGTGAAAAAGCCTTTCACTCCAGGCACCTGTTTCTGTAAAGAAAGCAGCTGTTCTGCAGAACAAATGCAAGTTCTCTATCCATGACTTCACAAATAACTAATGAGTCACTTCTATCACTTTCCACACTGACATTAAACTCATTTTAGCAACCCAAGGCAGGCTAATACCGTGTCGTGCGAAAAGTGACTTTTCTTATTCCCCAAGAGTGTCCTTCCACCTTGTGGCAGAAGCTCAGTGGACTTCAGCCTTTTCAAACACCAGCTTCCAATGTTTCCTCCTTGCAGGGACAGTATCCCCAGATCAGTATTTCTCTACTGCAAATCTAACTGAAAGCAGGAAAAATAAATGTCCTGGGTTTAGCTGGGGTAGAGTTAACTGTCTTCCTAGTAGCTGGTACAGTGCTATGTTTTGAGTTCAGTATGTGAAGAATGTTGATAACACTGATATTTTCAGTTGTTGCTCAGTAGTGTTTAGACTAGAGTCAAGGATTTTTCAGCTTCTCATGCCCAGCCAGGGCACCTGACCCAAACTGGCCAACAATGTATTCCATACCATGGGACGTCCCATCTAGTTTAGGAACTGGGAAGGGGGGGGCAGGGAATCTCCGCTCGGGGACTGGCTGGGTGTCGGTCAGCAGGTGGTGAGCAATTGCCCTGCGCATGATTTGTACATTCCAATCCTTTTATTACTACTGTTGTCATTTTATTAGTGTTATCATTATCATTATTAGTTTCTTCTTTTCTGTTCTATTAAACTGTTCTTATCTCAACCCAGGAGTTTTACTTCTTTTCCTGATTTTCTCCCCCATCCCACTGGATGGGGGGGAGTGAGTGAGCGGCTGCGTGGTGCTTAGTTGCTGGCTGGGGTTAAACCACGACAATAAAACACACAAGAGCTCCCAAAACCACAGCTTCCACATAAATAGGAAAGCATGGGGTAGGAAAACAAGGAGAGCAGAACTGCTGATTATTTTAAGTGACATGATCAGATAATTTAAGTTTCCAGGGCTGAAGCCCTGGAACATTTTGCACAAGACCTAAATAAATAAATGTGGAACTAGGCAGACCCCTGCAACATGCAAAGATCTTCATGACTTAGCAGGCTATCAGCAAGGAATGACCACAGACAACAAGACACAGTCTCAGCTCTACTGTTTGCTACTTAGAACGGCTGGTCTGAAACTACGGGATGTTTGAAGAGCCTCC
>NW_010973368.1:5754645-5754888 GCF_000737465.1 Haliaeetus leucocephalus | reverse complement strand
GGCAAATGCACAGGGGTCTGCAAAGGAGGATGTAGTTCTTTTTACTTTCTGTTCCATCTCAAGTATTGTGCTGTACCTAGCTCCACTTTAGCAAATACTTGAAAGTTTATTCTTATTTCATCCTGGTCTCCAGGATGAAATTTGTTTAAAACAGGAAGCATTATGATATACTGTCTATGCATTTTGAATAACTCCCACAATGTGTTTAGTACAGGTCTCTGAAGTGCGATATTTGGGCTAAGC
>NW_010973368.1:5729197-5754635 GCF_000737465.1 Haliaeetus leucocephalus | reverse complement strand
GTTTTTTTATTTGTTTTGGTTTGGGGGGGGGGGGGGTTTTTTTTTACTGCCAGTACAAAAACTGAACTACGATTTGTGTTCAAACAACAGGAAGCACAGAAAATTCTTCTGACCTCAGTTCTCAGCATTCAAGTAACGATAACAAGATGAATTCTCAGGATGTTCTCCATGCCACAGCATCATGTGGAGAAATCCAGGCTAACCCTAAACTTAAGCATATAGGATTAGCATGGTGTCCTACCTGGTGTAACACCTCATGCAAATGTGTGCAACTCATCAATACTTCAAACTGGTATTTCAGGTATCTATGTATGGCAACTCATCTACCACATATCACAGCTGACAGTACTGTTACGAGATCAACATCATGCCCCATTGGGTAACTTTGCATGTTCTCTGGAGTCAAACATGCCCACTGACCTCAAGATCAATACCAGTATCTCTCTCACACACACATACACACACACACACTCCCTTGACCAGATTTTTCTCTTGCCCCATATCACATACCTGGAACGCCTACAACCATTTGCCACCAGTCAGATTCACAGTCACCGCTTCTGAGAACTTCTGCTCATTCACACAGAGCAAGGGCTTGAAAGCCCAGTCTGCTCAGTTCATTCTTCACTGGTAATACAAACAATCCAGCGTTACAACAGCAAAGCAGAAAAATGAGTCTTTGCTGATGTCAGCGGTAGTGCTGCCTTCTGTAACGTGCAGTTGCCTTGGATCCATAATTTAAACTCTGGTGCACAGGCACTTCTCATGACAGTCTGTATTTCCAAGTGAAAGACACCTGACTGCCAAAGTCTCCAGTAGTAAAAAGAAATACCAATATTAGCCCTCTCTTCAGCATTTTGTGGTGTTCAATTATGAAATATCTGACAGATAAACTACTAAAGACACAGATGCTTCTAAGGGACCTACAAACTGTATGATGGATGGCTTGTGATATTGCTATCTATCTTCATCATTTGCCTGAGATCAGCGGGGCAGAAATAAAACAGACAGAAGGTCACTTAGTGCAATCTGAAAAAAAAAAGAAAAAGAAAAAAAAAGAAAGAAAAGAAATATGACAGTTAGGGGAAGCCAGCAAACCTGACACCAGCTTTGCTGTGGCCAAGCACTGCAATTAGGTTTCAGACCAGAGACAAGAGGAAGAATAGAACTCCAACTACACTTCCTTCAAAATCAACATGCCAGAGTCTCTCTGGAAGAAAAAATTACTTATATTTGGCAGGTGTATTATTAAAGCCAGAGCCTAGCCAAGACACTCTGGTCTAGAGATCAGTTATGTTATCCGAGACAGTTACTCAATGGACACAAGCACAATTACTCTCAGGTTAAGGCTAGAGGCATTTGAACAAAAGCACACTACAAAGACCAGACAACTCTGCTTTCCTAGGGAAGGAGTAATTTTCTACTCTTTCCCCATCCCACTCAAGATCACCCTCTCGAGCACCCTGCTGGCAACGGAAACATCCTGAAAGGCATCTCCCAGGCCAGGGAGGCCACCACAATCCCACACTGCTCACCGCCGACACAGAAGTCTGGGAAGAGCCTCAGAGAGTCGCAGCAGAGTGACTGACTAAATCATAACCTCTAGACAGAGGAGGATGAACTAACTTAGTCAACACTTTGAAATTAAGATTAGTTGTCTTCTTTCTCAGGTTTTTAAGCAATCTCTGCTAATTTTCAAGATAAATTAATCATTTGGATGCAGCCAATGAATCCTGAACTTGGTTTTGAAAATGATGAAATCAACCACATCCCACTTTTTTATTCCTCCTTCATTTTTTTCTGTTCAGCACTATTTTAAAATTTTGACTGAAATATGCAAAGTTTGGCTTGCCCTAAATGTGCAGTTTTCACTGATTAAACTACTACCCAAGAAGAATTTTCACCAGTTCTGCATGTAACCAAGAGTTTGAAATGAACTAACATTCACAGATTTGGAAGCTTTTTCTTCTGTGGACACCCATTAGCTAACTGGGGTTTCAGTTAACACTTACACCTCAACAGAATTAATGTTATTTGATTATTCTTGGGTTTTTTACTGAAAAGCCTATTTTGTTCCACAATCAGAGAAATTCCTTTGTGGCCCAGCATCTCTAAGGACAGCAAAAGGCAACCAAAATCCCAGGCTCCACTCCAGTGTTTGCACAGGCCTCAGATGTCAGTATGAAGTGAAGCACCTCCACAAAGATAAATCAAATCCACCAAAAAATCTTCACCCCCGCAAAGCTTGATTCACAGGTACCCAAGCAGCTGGTTTCAATCTGCCCCTTGGGGATCATTATTAAGATAACTGTAATTAAGGTTTTGCATCTAATCCCCAGTGTTCCACAACTGAGATTACTATACTAGCTCCTGGGTAACAAGATCGCAACATAATAAAGATATGTCCCTATATACAGCTAAACTCCACTGGAGATCAATAGGTAGCCTTCTTCCAATGACAGGCAATAATTAGTACATTAGGCAGCCTGGATAGTGAACAAGATTCTCCTTCAGGACCTCTGAGTCCTCCTGCCATTGTTTTTCTGTTAATAATTTCCATTGCAAAAAACAGGGTAAGTATACAAGATGTCTCTCTCTCTCCCTGCTCACCCCAGCCTCCTCCCTTATGTAGCCCCAGGCTTGAAGGTTCAAAAGCCACCAAGAAGAAAAAAAAATTTAAAAATTCTAGCACTGCCTGCATCCATCTCCATGTTGGCATTCTCTCAGCTACCTGCACCATGTAAATATTTCATGACATACATTTGTCCCTGCTAGTGACCAATCTTAAAGCTAGCTTTCAGTCTAAGGTATAAAAAACCCTATATAAATCTTAAGTACAAAATAATTAGGTGTATTTGATATGTGGATTCAGAGTCACACACCAGATTTTGATCTACCAATACTGGCATAAATCTTGAGTTACCTCATTGAAATCAAAGAAATTATTTTGTATTTATAAATAAGTGTTACTGCAAAGTCTAGTCCATAAAATACAAAGAGCAACTTCAATCTCCATGTATCTGTTCTCACCCATTAATGCAGGCTCCTCTTTGCAAGCTGTTTTCTATGTAGTCAGCCTGGAAAATAAACAATCATCTTGAGGACCCTACAGGAATAAGAAGGCAATACAGTGTGTACTACAACAGAAAACTCCATGCTGTCTGGGAAAGCACTACGTGAACCTTACCCCATCTCATTAACACCATTACACTCTACCTATCATGCATCAGACTTTAAGCAATGGCTTAAAAGCACTGATGTCTCACTCAGTTGGGTACTGCAAAGATGGGAGAGCACACAAAACCCAGTTGGGGCAAAAAATGGACTAAAGATTATTGCAAGCCAGAGCTTCCATCCAGGACATTAGGCCCAACATGGGAATCACATTTTCATAATCTGTAGTGCCAGTTATGGCAGATTCATAGGGGTATGGAGACAACAATCAAAGCCAGCTGTGCTTTCACCTGGATTGGTGACTGGCATATCCTGTTGCAGATCAACAGCAACAGCTGCAAGATTAACAGGCTTTTACAAGGGTTTTTCCCTTCTCTGCAAAAGTACAGGTACCATCTGCATACCATGTGGCACCCAAAATACCTCATACTGATGAAACCATAGCTGGTGTGATATTCACCTAGAGTATTTAGGCAATACAACTGAGGCAATACATGTGCGGGGTATTACAAGGAAAAAGCTACATTTAAAATTAATCAAATCCTTGTTACACCTGACAATTTAGAACACTTAATTTATTAACTTACATTTAGTGGAAAGATGTAGTTAGAGATCATCATTGGCAAATGGAGCTTGGGGTGACAGAACAGACACTCCTATTTTGCTGTACCACATTTCTGTTACGGCTGTCAACTTACATCAATGTCTTATCAGAGATCACACCCTGGGTGTGCCATTACTGAAGGAACCATTTCAGAGGCCAGCTCTTTCATGGGGCAAAATACCCAGAACACAGCACCACTCACTCAGCTACTTATAACATGAAAAGTGATAACTATTGCCATGACTACCAAAAAGTATCACGTAAAAAAATACTGTCAAAGAGAGCAGAGATCACAAGGAACAAAATCATGGCAAGAGCCTTCTGTGACATGTTTATGAAAACGACATAGCTGCTGAGCAGTGTCAGGAAGAGAATTAAGCAAACTGCTTGAACTGCTCAAAGGTTGATAACAGAAGCTGTAATCACTGCCACCTGTAAAAAGTCTCTCTCCTATTGAAGTCTGTAGCACGGCTGGACCATAGCTTATGTGCTGACAGCAGCCAGGTGTGCACAGATATCAGTGACTGATTGCAGCTCTCATCCTAAATGCTCCTTCTGCCAAGCTGTTGAAGCAATTGTAATTAAATTACTCACTAGAGACCTAGCTACATTTTGGGGATTACAAAAGGATAAAGTTGGCTAGCTTTCACAACTGAAAAAAAGGAAACACTTTTCTGTCAGGGCACCTTGAGAAGTTGAAAGGTGCAGAAGAAGCAATTCCAAAAAGCACCTGTCACTCAAATTCCCTCTTTCTCACCCAAAACAGGGACAGACAAATTCTTCCCCCGATGTTGACAACACTACCCATCCTGGATGAATCCCAAAGGGAACATGGGGCAAGCAAGCTCTTGATCTGCAGCCTGATATAGAATCATAGATTCTATGATGTTTTACAGCTGTTACTCAAGGGAGGGGAAATGCCTTTCAGTACAAAGAAAGGCAAAATACATTCTTAAACCACTCAAGTGCTAAAGCAATTATGTAGTGGGTTATTACTAAGCATCAGAAAAGTGCATGGTGCTTTAATAAGAAGTAGCACTAGATCCTTGCCCTGAAGGTGTTACAGTTCTTGGAGCTGCAGCACAAATGAAAGTAAACAGTGATAAGAAGGGTAAAAGCAGGGTTCACAACCCAAACCACAATGGTACAAATTACAACATGTACTAAAGTACACAGTTACATTTCCCTCCTCTTATCCCAATTCTCAGAGGATAAGGTCATTCAGAGACAGAAGACAAAGGCTTAGGGTAGGAACTGAAAGTGAGCCATCAGCTAGAAAACACTAGTTATAGTAGAGGGTATGTAAAACAACACCGAGTAAGCAAGGGCAAAGCATGAGGAGGGAAGTAAGAAGTAGGCAGGGTGCCTGACCTGCTGTAATGAAGTATGATTCACTCAAGATAAATCAGAGGTGGCTCTTGCTTCATGTAGGGTAGATGCCTCTGCAGTATGAAAGGCAAATCCCTAAGTGTGCTGATATTTAAACAGCTGACTGGTTTAGCCATGCATGACTAATGAAGTCTATGCAGATTTATTTTCTACACACTAGCAACCTCTTGCTCTCTGACTCAGTAAGTGATAAGCTGGGCACATTAGAAATGAATGGGTGATAACTAAACATGAACAATGAAGAGGGTTTCTGTAAGTAAATCAAGCTGAGCATGCTGGCATTGACATTAAAGGAAGGTCATGACATCTGACAAAAATTGACCCAGATGGTGAAAAACACAAAATACCAAGGGAGAGGTAATACAGTCCCTCTCCCAGCTGGGCGTCTGAATCACACCATGGAGATAGCTGTAACTAAACAAAAATGTATTGGTGCACCAAGCTTTCTTGAGTATCCCTAACACCGAATGACTCTGCAAAGTTTACACTAGCAAATAACAAATCACACTTGCCAATACTTAATTGGGGATGATCTAAAGAGATCATCACGAATAATTGAAGAGAATACCAGACATGCCATTTTTCTATCTCAGAGGCACAGAAATATTCTGCATCAAATACATGGAAAGACAAATTTTCCAGTGTAGACACTTGAGTTGATTAACAGAAATAGAAAGACAAAATACATTCAGCAAGTCCTCCTTTTGCTACCATTTCCATTGTGTAAATCTAGACCTCTTGTATTGACTTCTATATTTACATCAGTGGGAGACCACAATTCGCTTATAAAATAGAAATAGCCATCTATTAAATTAATAGAATTAGACTCCTGTCACAGAAAAAAGTTCTACCAAAAAGCCTGATGCATTTCTAAATAATAGCAAGGCTTCAGGTTACACAGAAGTTATCTCCCCCTGCCTGTACTTGCACTAAAATCCAGTCTAAAGAACATTTAATTCAATTAACTTACAAGTGTCTGTACTTCCATTAGACTCAGGTATAATAGCAACCACATCTAACAGAGAGGAACAGGAAGGAAGCCTTCTCCCTCTCCACAGCCTGCAACGCTTTATAACTTCATCAGGCAACCAGGAGTAGAACTATGTCTTAAATGTCCTGATACATGGCAAAGACTTAAAAAAAAAAACAAACAAAAAAACAAAAACCAAAACCCAAACAAAAAAACCACCACCAACACAAGATGATGTTATACGCACTTTTTGAAGATCCTGGCTGAAGTCTTGTTGTGTTCCAGGAGTCCACATGACTTACCTTTCCAGACCATTTTGAAATGCACATCCTCCTGTGAGCATTTCTAAGTCACCAGCCAGGCCTGACACTGGGAGGCTGGCTACTACATTGCCCACATCACCCCCACTCATATCAAACCCCCATCTCTGCTCTGCATGGTTTCCAGCTGCCAGTTCTAAAAAGCAGCAAGGAATCCACAATTACAGACACAGGAACCTGGCTTCCTGACTCTTCAGTGCCTGCTCTAAGACATTAGCAACAGCATAACAAGGGCACTGTGACGTTCGGGAGCTGTGAAGCCCAGCACATTAGAAACAAAACAGACAGTATCAATAATCTCTTAGAGATTTCCTGAACATGTACTGAAATGTAGCCCAACAGGATTTAAAGTAACATTTCTTTTATACAACAGGTTTATAATGTGCTATGCTTAGCAAGTCTAAACTGAATGATTGAAGTAGTAGTGCGAGAATGGGAAACTGAGTGTCCAATTGACAAAAGCAAACCAAAACAAGGATGCAGAAAATCGGAGCCAAATCTTGTGGCTCCAATATGAAATGTTTCCTCTGGACCCAAAGGAGTCATTCTGGATTCTAAAACAACCCCAAACCACGACGTGGCGTTAAAGCCAGTAAATCTGTGTCTGTAGTACTCTTCTTATACAGTCCCTATCAAAATACGAATGCTGATGGGCCTTTCCAATACCTGTTTGGGAGAACTATGCTGGGAGAAAGGGGAGACCAACACAGATAACACCACATTTTATCAATGACTCAGAAAAGCAGGCTGTTTGGCCTTCAGCAGAAACAGACTGTCACCGCGTGTTAAACAGCTTGTCATATGTGCTGTCAATTCAGCCACATCTCAAACTTCTAGGAGAAGGGTTGCAGATATGATAGTGCTGTGGCACTAATGTTGTGTGGACCTTGCTGGTACAATTAATAAAGTCTACCACAAATACCCTTAATGAAGAGCAGCAGCTTGTGAGATGCAAGGGGTCAGAGCAGACTATAAGACCCTTTTCTGGTCTTAAAATTTACACGCACAAGGAACCAAATTATTGAAGCCTACTGTTTTACTTACAATGGGCTCCCTTGTTCCCAGCCTCGAAGCAAGGAGGAAGAAGGGGACTAACTGTCACCTTAAATAATAGACGTGGAGAGAGAGTAGAGCTGAACTGATCTGCTCCCTCCAGGCAGAAGCAAAGGCCATATCAGGATGAATAGAGGGAATGTCTGAAAGCTGATTATCTTCCCCCCAAAGGAAGGCTTCAGGGTTTTGTTCAATTATTTCATCAGAGATCTTAATAGTAATCAGCCAAGAAGAACATCCAATGTTTTGAGATGAAGCAAATCAATATGCCAAGAAGCACAACACTATTGCTGTATGTTTAATTGACCACCTGGTTTTAACTGAGCGTTCTAGCAAACAGTACCCAATTTTTCATCTTAGCATACAGCTAGTAATTCAGAAGACAATCCAGAACACTGCTCAGCAGTTTTACGTGGATTCCATGCCTTTGGCATCAAGGTTTGAATGAAAAGCGTTACCTCAAAGCGTAATTCAGTACCCAAAACCTACCCTTTTTTTACCTATGTAAATATTACACACAATATATAAAAGTCATTCCTGGTTTCTCTAAACCAGGAATTCCATTAACATCAACTGGCATCATTGGTCTAGTTGAGTTAGCTTTTGAAAAGAAGAAAAAAAAAAAAACCCACATACCAAATTGCCTATTTTTGTTTTAACAAGGAAAAAGAAAAAAATATAACCTGCTGTATCTAACCTGCTGTATGCTTCAAAGAAACCTTCCAGAAAACAAAGTTTGGCTTTGACACTGGGAAAGTTGTATTTCAATTGAAAGTAAAACTAATCACATGTTCTCTGTGCTCCCATCCATCAGAACTCACAGCTCACCAATCCAATGGAAAAGCCTACTTACGGTCATTACACTGGCTCCCAGAATATGAAGTCATGGAGCAATCACAGGTGAAGCCTTCCCATTGCTGATTACAGATGCCCTGATTCGCACAGGAATCTTCCTGGCAGGTAGTGCTTGGTCCTGAAGAAGATATTACAAGAAAAGGGTGAAACAAAGCTGAGAAAATCATTTTAGTCAAGTCCACAAAAGCTCCAATTCATCATTACCATTACTATCAGGATAAAGCACTAACCAAACACTTCTTGATTCTTGGACATGCAAGAAACTCAGGTAAAAAGAGCACAAAGACAATTGTACACTCCACAACAAAACACCAAACTGTAACACAGAGCAAAGAGGAAGAGTGAAGAGCAACATACTCCCTCTTAGGCAGGCCCAACTCATGTTTGGTGCTTGCTCAAAAAAATTTACTGTAAAATAAGGTGTGATGCAAGGATAACAAACACTGCCATGTTGCTGTGCTTCCCTGGAAGTTTGATCCCCTTGTAGAAATGAAGGCTAAGAAACAGGCCCATGAACAATGCTTCATCCTACCCAAAGAACACTGATATGTAGATTCAAACTGAAGTTTTGAAGCCTCATTTGGCTACAACTTTGCTTTATATGTTAAGAAAAAAAAACCCAAACGAACAAAAAAACCCCAAAGACTCTGACCAGTCCCATTACATAGGTTCCTCTGGATATATGTCAATGAAGTCCCCAGAAAGGCATGACATTAGTCCACAACATGTCTCTATTCTGGACTGGTTTCCACAGCCTTTGGGGGAAGCAGAGATGGAAGCAGCTACTACTAACAGAACAGCCTTTCATTGTTCTGTGATTTGGAGCTAACAGTTGCTATCCTACTCAGATGAGCCTTGCAACAGGCAAAAAAGCGATCTTCAGATCAGAAGGACTCTGAATGACAGCTAGTATGTCATCCACAAGAAGGTAGCTGGATGACAGCATCACCTGAGAGCAGACGTGAAGCTGCAAGCCATAGATTATAAGAACATGAATTCAGAAGTTGCTTCCTGGGAAAGTACTTTATCTTCAGCATTCTAGACAAAGGTATGCTGCTCCTGTTGTGCAGTACTTCAAATAAAATGTAGAACTATACTTGACATGCCTACCATCCTATATCCTGCACTTGTTGGAAAAGAAAAAGAAACAAAAGAAATAGAGTAGATAACAGAGTAGAGGATCTACTGGCTAGCCTGCCTGAGACCAGTTTGTTAACCACTTCCAGTCTAGGACAACAGCATAAAGATAAAGCAACAACTGTTCTACCCATCCCAGCATCTTCTGTCAGTCTTTGTTAGCAACAACAAGTCCATGAGGCTCATCCTACTCTTCATCACATCAGAACCATCATCTGTACTTCATAGATGAGATAGGACACGCCAAAGTGGAGACAGCATTTTCAATTATTTTAACCCAAAATGAAACCTCTCAACCGCCATCTGACACCACCCACAGTGATTTCACCGAGTCCCATAGTTATACAGCATCTTCGATATTCAGATTGTGCATCTGAGCACTTCTACATTTACAAGCCTTTGCAGAACCCACATCATGCCATGATCCTCCCAACAATTCAAAGACCAAGCCAGGAACGGACCCTTACAGCTTTGGTGCAGCGTTCCTGCTCTTCCCACCAGATCATCTTTCTCCACTGCAAGAACAGAATGGGTGAATTTCAGTAGCTTTTTAGCTATTTGTGTTTCTTTACATCTCTCCTGCAATGAGAAGGACTATGTGACTCCCAGTAGGCAGAGAGTTTAACTGAACATTAACAAAAACCTGAGCTTCTTCCACAATCTGTTATGTTGTTAAAAAAAACAAACAAACAAAAAAAAAACCCAAACCCAAAACCTCTAGGTAGAAACATAAGTGTGGATAACAAAAGCAGACAACAAAATCACTGAAAGAAAAGTCACCTATTGAAAAGAGGCAGTGGCAGCAGCCACAGCAATAAAACCATGTGTTACCATACTGAATGAAAGTTGAGCAGCATTTTTCAACACTTTTCTCCTCCCCTCCGCCTCTTCTTCCCACCCACCTGACTCTCATTTGCAGCTGTACAAATCCCAGTGGTCTCACTGGCACAGCATGAAGTTAACAGATCACTTCTAGAACTACAAACAGTGCTGACAAACTTTACAGGGTGGGCTCGTAGGCACATGTATGTACACACTTCCCTCCTGCCTTTACACTCATAAAAGACATGGATATAACTATATAGATACACATGCATCAGGTTGGGGGTCTGAGACTTGCTTCAGACTTAGTCTGGCCCAGCAAAAGAAGGGATGACATTTAACAATTTCAAATAGAACGTTAACTGTCATTTTGCCTAAAATGTCTGAGTTATCCAAGGATAAGGGATAAGGAACCGATACCTCTCCTGTACCTTACTACACTATTATCTAACCTCTAACACTAAATATGAATGCCAATACTGCTAGAGGTATAAAAAAGCAAGTTATATTTAAAAAAGAAAACAGAAAGCAATTATGACTATGCAAACTTGCTACAGCATCAACTGTAAACACCATTACATAGAAGGAAAGCAGAACATAATTTTCAATGACAATATTTCTCCTCTCTTCCTTTAGTCTTCTAAGAGCACTTTAATGAGAAACTGGACTTGACAACAGGCATCATCTAACAGGGATATCCTTTGTCTAGGTGCCACAAGAGAAAGGACCAGTACTCTACTCAAGGAATAAGACTGCATGAGGCCTAGTACCTGTGGCTTGAAGTGCTTGTAGTGAGAGAGTCCAGAGAGCCAAAGCACTTGAATTCATGACCAGTATTGTGGTTTCTGAATTGTGTTTTACAGAAACCAACTGTGAAGATGGAAACAATACTTTCAAAGCAGCCAGAGGAAAAAAAAAAAAGAAAAGAAAAAAAACAACAACACAATGATGAGGAATTTTGAAAGCCTGACAATACCACAAGGAAGCTCAAAGCCTGATCTGCATCTTCAGAGTCAGTTGTGACAGCACAGCATAGACGCTGGGTATTATGCTTTACCTCAGTCCTTAGTACTACAGGCCATTTGCATGGTAAAAGCATCTTCAAGAGTTCATCTACTCCTGCTGTTTACAGCCCTTGCCTGATGTCATAATCCTCCATCTGTGGCAACAGAGTTTTGTTCAGAGCAACTAACAGGGATGTCACAGGGGATTAGGATTAGGGAGAAAAGCGACAGAAGCACAGGAAGGCTTATAAAACATGAAGATTGTGTTACCACGCACATGCCCTTTAGTGTTAACGAACAAGGAAAGAAAAGACAACAAACAATTTACATATACGGCAGTAGAACTGGTTCTAAATTACCAATGTCATCAGAGTTCAGGTCTACTTTTAACCTCATTCCTTTGGCAACACTTACAGCAGCCACAGTAAAAGCAAAGTTTCAGAACTAGTCTTCATGTAATAATCTGAGATACATCTGATAAATCACACTATGCTTTTAATTAATAAAATATGCATGCTGACTTTAATTTTCCCCTTAAATTTCCAACACACTGACAACACTTGCTATTTCTGTTGAGCGCGTTTTTATTCAAAGGCCTTGGTTTTGTTGTCTGTCTGTAGCTGGGCTTGGCACATTGTCTTCTACATGCCACATGCACAGTGGGAAGGGGAGTGAGTAGGTAGTACATACAGAATAAAAGTGGAGAAGTCCCCAGTGCAGAAAAGCATCCCCACTAGCAGAAGTGTGACTTGCTCTGTCTCCTCCTGTCCAGACTAAGCCTACCAACAGAGGCAGCTCCTTAGGAATATGAGATGGCAAAGCAGAATTCTTCAACAATGTCCATTTGATCTTTATTTCTGCATCTCTAATTTTTACTGGAACAGCTCAGTATCTGAGGATTTACAGGATCTGAGATCTTGTTGGGTCTCCCTCCCTGGGAAGAAGTCCAGTATTTACACTTTTCTTCCAAGTCACCCAGCTAGATGTATGGTTTATTAGCTTTACCACTAAGTAGTTGAAGAAAATCACCTTAGAAGAGTACAGTAGCCAGATCTCTTATCCATATTCTGCTTGGAAAAACTACTTTGTCTTGCTCTTTCCTCCAATTTCAGCTGTATGGGAGGTTTGTCTTTGCCCTAAAACTAAAAAAATTTGAATTCTGCTGCTGCACCTTGCTAAAACTGCCACGTTTCATCCCACAGGTTGGGCACGTTTCACTGGCAAGAGAAGTCATTCCTGCTGTGTCATTTGAAAGCTCTTTGCAGAGAAAGGAACTTTAGGAATAAAAGACAGTATTGTGTTTATCATTATTACAAGTTACACAAGGAATCAGTTTCTTTGTACAACAGCTGCAGGATTATAACACAACTGCCTCGTGCTTTAATCATAACTGGTGATAAGCATTAAGCTAAGCAAACCATTCTTGGTCTTGCACATAACACCTTCCTTCACACATCAAAAATTCACTCCTATTGAAAAGAATCTACCATTTGTGTTAACATTATTTTCTCAGTAAGCTGAAGATCTGCAACAGGCAAGGTTCAATGGCACCATGGGTCCATTTTCAATCTCCATCTCCCTAAATGCTCCCATCTTTTTTTCTTGTACCTTCAAAGAGGTAAAGAAGAGGTAGGAAAGTAACACATGCAAGACGTCTTTACTGTCTTTGCAGAATAAGGTGCTTCTTTTGTCCTATAGTTCCTAAATTGCAAATGCCATCAAGCACTAAAATATCTCTACCACTACCAGTCAGATGTTATGATGGGCAATTTATACCTATGATAAATCTACAATCTACTTCTGTCAGCACTCCTCTTTCATAACCAGCAATAGTCTGCTTTTTTTAATTCAATGTGCAGGCCCAGTACAGCTCAGAGAGGTGTCAGGTCATGGAAACCATATGCACTATTCCAGGATTTACTCTTAGTGCAGGTTAAGGAGAAAATGAAGTTAATCCAGCTAAGTTTTCCAATTTTAGAATAATGTGGAAAAGAATATTTTTTCTGAGTAAAGTGTGACCAAAATTGAGACTGAATCTCATGGAACCATCATTTCACTGGATGGACCATATCTCATATGCTGTAACTGTCAAACACCAATGGTGGCATGTTGACACTTTGCACAAATGTAAGAAACTAAAGTACAGTCAAGGTTCAGTTCACGATTCAGAAAGTTAGATCCTGTATTTTGAGTCACAGGTAGTAGAAAGCAGGAATATCACAGAGTAACTTGAACTTAGCAAACTAGAACCAAAAAAACAAAAAGGGATTTTCAAGGATTGCAAGGCCAGCTCTATGAGCTCTCTCAGTTCCAGATTTTGTTAAGAACTCATCATCCCTTTCATCGCCTAAATAAGGTTAGACATCTCGCAGGTTCCATATTTAAAAAGTTACCCATTGTCAGAAGTAACTCAAAAGCCAGCATTCTGCAGTCCTCTGAAAATACAGCTGTTTATTACAGTGCCTCAACAGAACCTGAACTCTTCATTCACCTGATGTCAGTTATGATACCAAGTCCTTCTGTTTTAAACATGCGGCTGGTCTAAAAATTTTAGGGACTGGGACTAGCTAAAACAACAAATATGCAAGTCTCCCATAGGAAGCACATTTATCTCAAGGTGAAAGGAGAAGGGAATCAGCAGCAATGGCAAACCACAGAGGATGGATCTACAAGGTGGTAGGGTTTTTTTCCCCCTCCATGGAACCTGGCATATACCTATCTTCCTCCTTCTTGTCACCCTGCCACTCTCCATCTCTAAGCAACCTAAAAGGTCTTGAGCAAAGTGCTCATACATATGCTGGTGAGGGAAGAACAAAAAAAAAAAAGCCAACGATACAACAAAAAGTCAACTGCATAAAAGGGAGTATGGCTGGACCCGAGATGAGACAAGGGACAGGGAGATGCAAATGAAGTAGAGAAAGTAAACAGCATCCAGACATTCAGACACAAAAACTGAAAGCAGAAAGGAAAAACTGAAGGGGCTGTATGTGACAAAGAAAAATATAGTCAATTGGAAAAACACCTTTCCCCGCTACAAGTCACAGCAGTACAAAAGTACCAGGCCTCATCGTCTATTCTGAAATAGCCAAACCTATTTAGCAAAAGCTGATTTCCTGAAAAGCCAATAATCCACATCATGTACTCAAGACAAAAGTTACTCCTTAGGCTTCAATGTGATCAGGTGTCTCCATCTGAAGGGCAAATATTCCTATAGGGTTAAGACCGCTGTAAAAATATGAGCTTGAGCTGGAATAATCTTCACAGCTGTGACAAGCATTTAGGTTCTGAGGGCTCTGGAAAAACCAAATCAAACAAATCTGTTTGTTCTGGGACCTCTTCTTCATACTGCATCCACTTCGATGGACATCAAGAGTTAAGCAGGAACTCCTCGGCACGTATTTTGAATTCTGATGGACACACAAGTGACTAGAGAGAACAACAGCGGCTGCAGCCAGAGAGACAGGGTACTTGCTGACATCTAACACAAGTCCACGTCCCAAATTACCTGCCACAGTTTGAATGCATGGCACAGAACACCTTAATCCTCAAGTTATTTACACCTCAGTGTACTTCCAGGATGCTTTTTCTCCCCACATCAGTCCCAGCCCACGTATCCTTCCTATTCTTTCAAATGTCATCCTTTACCACTTTCATTTACATAAACTTCAGAAATCCCCTAGAGGCCGCATCTAATACTCTCTAAATCCTTAATCTCTGTAAGACAGAGAACGTCAATTTTTTAGTTGGGAATAGGCCAGAGATGCCAACAAAACATGGTCACAGTCAGATGCTCCACATGCATAGAGCACAATACATCACACTAACTTCTGTCTACCTCCAGGCTGTCAAATCTTTCAGATTCAGTGTTTCATATACATTCAATGGCTAAAATTATCTCAGGCTGCCAGTATCTTTATCTGTTGGGTAAGAGGGTGCCTCCTAATATGCTTCTGTCTATTAACAACTGTTATAGTGATAAACTGTTTACCCATTAAAATCTTCTTGGTTCCTCCATAGATATTTTTATCCTTTTCTACTGAGCCATAGAATGCCAAACCCTACCTAAAAACAGAGCTGATATTCTGAAGCAAAGGTAATTGCTACCTGCCCACACCTGGAATACGGAACAGGAATATTTTAATTTGAAAATTTCATCTATTGCATTAGTTCAGGTCAGCAACGTCACCAGGTTTTCACAGAAAACATGGTGAATAGAAAAGAAATTTATTAAGCACATGATTAAAGCCACAGAAACTTAATTCCAGTAATATGTAAAATGTTGGGAAGTCTTGTCTATCTCAGAGAGTGAAACAGGAACACTCTACATGTTTTCTCCTACAACAAAACCTTAGACTAAACCAGTGGCTTAGACACAAAATTTCAAGGTGATTAAGCTGATACCATAACAGATATCACCTGTGGCTTCAGGACTGTTAAAGAGAGACATATTGTTCAATGCCTCTGATTTCCCCCTATACCCGAGACCATTCTCTCCCTTTCCATTAAAAAGGAGGAGCATTTTCTTAAACTTCCACAACATTCAGGAACAAATTAATCTGTACTTTATATTGCAGTCTCTCTAGATGAGTTGGAAAGTATACTTTCACTATCATGTTTAAAGGGATAGACTTTCAACACCATGGAAAACATCTCTCCAGTTGTACTAATATCAAAGTCCTATTAGTTTCTAATAAGCAGGTTTCCTCACTTATGTCCCAGGGAAATAGGGTATTTGTATCTAGTTGTTCCATTAAACCTTCCTTCATTATACATCTCCTAAGAACTAGCCTTCATCAAACTGGTTTTCTGTCAGCACTCTTTACCCCATCATCTCTCTGTAATTAAAGCGGCATGTTCTCAATTACTATCTGACCTCTCTTCTTTGAGCCATCATCATTGGTTTCTCCCAATTTTCCCCCACTTTTCTACTGAAGCTACTCTCAGTCTCTTTAATGGCTTTCACTCAAGTATCTTTAGTATTTGAACACCATCCACATAGTCCTCAACCTTTTGGCAACCTCGAACGTCATTGATTCATCCCTTTTTACTTAGCAGGCCATAGTAATAAAAGATGCCAGTAAGAATTTCACGTGAGGATCAACATCATCAAAGAGTCCTAACCGCTTTGTAAAAAGTCAGAAGCTATCCAGTAAAAGGTTCTAAAAAAGACCTATAAAAGGTACAAAAATTGGTAGATACAACAGGATCAGGCATGACCACTCATGTTTGATCAATTACGGCTTGTAAAATGCCATCTAACTACTAAGGGAATTTGTAGATAATACGTTGGGTTTGGGGTTTTGTTTGTTTTGTGTTGTTGGGGTTTTTTTGTTTGTTGTTTTTTTTTTTAAACTGAAATTCCAGAAAGTTATTTCTGTGGGGTTTGTGGGGTTTTTTTTTAAAGTCTAGGTTAAAAAAATAGCTTTTACCTTCTGGTCTCACTTCTTAAGATCAATACTGAAGAAATCAAGTCAGCTTTTTGTTTTGTAAAGCTCTGAGGGCCTCCTGTGCCTCTATACACAGCAGCAATTTGCCTGAACAACCATTAGGCATTTCAGAAAATCAACCTGTGCTTTATGGATATTCAGAGATTGATACAGTCAAGCCCCCCACATCAACAAAAACACCTCCATTGTTTGCCAAGTCTCCTTCTTCAACCCAGATATACCCTCCAGAGGGCCTAGGGTTTGTCATTCTGTTCTTGTCTCAGAGGTGTGACTGCATCCAGTAAAAGGCACCAAATGTTACATAAAAGCATGTTTCAGTTCAAACCAGTAATGGGGAAGAAGAATCTTCTCTACCTTGCAGGTCAGCTTTAGTCAACTCAACTTTGTTAGCAAAAAATAAATAACAAAACAAACCAAAAAAAGCAAACCCAATAAACAACAGGCTAGTATAAAAGCAGATAAACCAGGGTCACATCACTTAAAATAAATAAAAGCAACTGGTATCTGTCACGATTTAACCCCAGCCAGCAACTAAGCACCATGCAGCCACTCACTCACTCCCCACCACCCAGTGGGATGGGAGAGAGAATCAGGAAAAAATAGGTAAAACTCGTGGGTTGAGATAAGAACAGTTTAATAGAACAGAAAGGAAGAAACTAGTAATGATAATAACAACAATAGTACAATGACAGTAATAATAATAAAAAGGATTGGAATATACAAAACAAGTGATGCACAATGCAATTGCTCACCACCCGCTGACCGATGCCCAGCTAGATCCCAAGCAGCGATCCCTCCAGGCCAACTCCCCCCAGTTTATATACGGGACATGACATCACATGGTATGGAATACCCCTTTGGCCAGTTTGGGTCAGCTGCCCTGGCTGTGTCCCCTCCCAACTTCTTGTGCCCCTCCAGCCTTCTTGCTGGCTGGGCATGAGAAGCTGAAAAAAAATCCTTGACTTTAGTCTAAACATTACTCAGCAACAACTGAAAACATCAGCGTTATCAACATTTTTCTCATACTGAACCCAGAACATAACACTATACCAGCTACTAGAAAGAAAATTAACTCTATCCCAGCCGAAACCAAGACAGTATAACAGCCAACATGCATAATCAATGCATGCAGGAATGACAACATAAGCAACAAAGGCACAGAGGGACATGGATACCTTAACCCAACCAAGCAACAGATAACAAAACAACAGACAAGATATAGGAAATGCATTTCATTCACACACGCACACAGGAGGTCACGCAATTTACAGACAGTAGAAAGAGAAGAAAAAAAATTAAGACAGATTTTGTCTCATTTGAGAAATACTTAGAATCCATTTAAGTAAAAAAAAAATAATCTATTTGACTTTCAGTATATTAGTCAATAATATTTTTCTTTTGTTTCTACATCCAGGCTCTGGAGCTGAACTTAAATCTTCTGTCTCTCATGGAAGCACAGATTGCCCTGGCTTTTTGTCCAAAGTGGATTTATTGCCAGAAAACCATAGGGGACTGGTAACTCTGGAAGATGACAACCTCTGTTTATCCCAAGAACTGAACTTGATACTGGGTTTAAAGTGACAGTAAAGCCTTGCCCCCTCACAAGCTGTTGCCTGCACATGGATTTCAACACCTCCTTCAGAAAACTTGCATCAACAGGCAAAGAGACAGCCAAGGCTTTAAACCCATATAAAAAAGCAAACCAGAACAATACCACTGATGCTTTTCCATTTAGGCACAGGATTTTTTTTTTTTTTTTTTTTTTTTAATGGAGTCCAGTTCATAGGGAAGCCACACAGATTTTTGATGTGTTACACCTTGATTCTACGTTTTCTCTTTCAGTATGGAAAAAGCAGAAGATAAAGATGGGAGTACAAGCAGCAGCTCCTGAATCCCTTGCCACTGAACGCTACATATTTCTATTATACAGCACAATGGGAACAACAAAATACCAAATCACTGACCTCATTGCTCAAAAGATGGGTAATTAAGAAGTGCACACACACCTTTATAACCTTCTGTTCTTAAAAAGTTCTAATATCACAGCTGATGTTGAAGAGAGATTGGTAGCTCTCCCTTTCTCCCAGTGTCTCCTTCTACATTTACAACCCAATAAACTAGAACTGGCATGTACAGATGCCATTTCCTATAGTTCCTATTAAGTTTAACATTTTGAATCTTTGCTATTGTTTTGCAGCCCATGAATGACTCAACATGGCAATTACCTTCCTTTTTGAGCTTGTCAGATTTTTCTTCCCACTTCTGGAACTGCTCTACTACATAGAGCCATAAAATCCCCAGAGTTCTTTAAAGAAAATGCAGAAGAAATGGGGGAGGTGTGGAAAGAGGAGAAGGATGCATTTCTCCATACATCATCCTCAACACACATTCTAACAAAGTAATTTCTGTGTAACAAACAAGCGCTTTCCCTAACTGCCCTGCTCCTCATCTTTGTAGCCAAGCTGAAGCAAAACTTATTCATTCTGTAATTCCAGTAGCACTACGACAATGCAATACAAAAGCAAAAAGACCAAGAAAGCTGTCAAACCATCATGGAGTAAATTAACACTCCAGTCCTCAATGGACAACCTTTGATTCCACAGAGAAAGTGAAGTATCACCAGATTTGAAGTTTCACTACTGAGCAGATGAAGGGTGAAATCCTTTCTGACATTATCCTGCTGTGAGATTTTAAGCATGAGATTAGATTTTCTTCTTTCCACATACTGCTTAGTATGCAAAATGCATTTCTGATTATCCAGCCTGTATGTGTCATTCATGCTTTTCATGCACCAGTGAATTCCAAAGGTTAACTATACTATTTCATGGAAAGTAGCACAAGATTATGATTTTACTGCAGAATCTGAAAGAAGATTAAGTTAGGGCAAAAAAAAGTCCCAAAACATCTGGAACAGTGTCAGCCAGTTTAATAATAATCACTCTCCTTTGTGAGAAGCTGTTATTAGTGGAACAGGTGAGGAAAGGTGAAAAGGAAAGGAAGAAGCCACATCTCTAAAGCACATAGAAAACTGCCTTGTGGAAGAAATACAATGTTCTTCAACCACTGCTATTAGGTTTGTTTGGCTGGGGGCAGGATATGGTGAACATGAGTATTAGAAAATGCAGCTGAATTTCAGATAGCTCTAGTGCCCATAGTAAGCAACATAAGGATGTCTAAAAAAAGGAAAACACAGGAGAACATGTGGCAAATTAATAAAGGGGTGAAAAAATACCCCAGCTTCAGGAAGTACTCATTAATATTTAGGACAACATCTTTAAACTCCACAGAATCTGCCTAACTTCTTCCATGACCAGTAAGGAAAAAGCAGCGAGTCACTCAGTCTTGACTTTTGTGGATGGAATAAACTGATCCATTCATCTAGTAGTAAGGCCAGGAATGAAGTGCTCAGCAAAAAGAATTGATTTTATAAGTCTAGAATCAAGGACGAGCTGACCTGAAGTTTAAATTGGTTTACTTTCAAGAAGGGAGAGAAGGTTACCTGGAACAACTTCTTCCATCCTCCAACTTGCATACATACCACTGCAGACATCTTTTCTCTCAAGATGTGTATGTCTGACACAGAAATGGAAATAGCCTGTGTTACTCAAACTCAGGAGCTGTACAAAAATTGCCAACCACAGCCCATAGGCCATTGAGCTAGACGACTAAAGAGAACCAGGTCATAATACAGGGCTGCTTTTCCTCAGTTTCTAATGCTTTTCTCACCTCCAGTGGCCTCCACTCACTACGTCAGACTGCTCTGCAAGACATAGTTGAATTTTATACTCTCATCGCAAACAGATAAATACCATGTGCCTATTTTATGGGTGGAGAGAGCAAGGCCCAAAGAAGGTGGCAGACTTGCCTGCAAGCTTCCAGTAGAAGTGTGCCCCCAAAATGAAGTCCTTTCTGAGAACTGACTTTGTCTTTTCAGAATGTTCGGTAGCCTGACCCAACACTGACACAAGGACCATTTAAGTCTTAACCACTTGCCTACCTTTTGTACCTTTTCTCCCAGGCCCTCTCACCAACCCCTTTTTTGAGCTGGTGGTAGAGGAAAAGACCCTGTTGTTACATAAAAGATGGCGATGATAGCTGCAGTTAGCAAGAGAGCTAAAGATACTCTGTGAAAAATGAATAAATATATTGGTATAATGTCATTATCCTGAAACCTCATTCTTCTCACAGTTGCATGTAGCACATCAAGCCAGAACAGATTTTACACACCAGGCAGTAAGAAGGTTTCTGGCTTTACCGAATACCTTCCAGGGAAACACAAGCTGCCACTACAGATCTGACCAGACCTTCAAGATCAATGAAGAGCTGCCTGTTGTTCCCCAAAAATCAGAAATGCAGCAGTTGCAAGAGAGCGATAAAAATAAAGCAGACCATCACATGCAAAAAAGAAGGGGTGTATGGTGTGGAGCTTTTAATTCCATGAGCTCATTTGACTTTCAGACACTCTTAGGTTCTCCCAGATGATTACCCACAAAATTCTTTGCCAAAAGCAATGGTCCTACAGGACACATCAAAACACAAAACAGGTTAGTGTGTCAGCTATCATGTTGTCCAGCACACAGGTCATTGAGCAGCAGACTTCAAAAGCTGAAAGCTTAAGTTTGTACAGCACACAAGGAAGCTGCATAATGCAAAAGGAAGCTGACACTTCAGCTAACACACAGGATAAAGAGGTTACTTAGCTGTGCTATCCTAAAAAAAATCCTACCATAGGTAATTTAAAGAAATTATAGGAATAAAACTGATAGGCAGAGATAAAGTAATTCTTGCCTTAGGTCTTGAAGTGCCTTTGGTTTTTTTTTTAGCACTACTATACACTATTAAACATCAGCCACTTTCAGTCTCAAGGATGCTTGCATTTCAGTTAATGACTTCTACATATGGCCTAAGAATGCTTTGGGATTCTCCAGTTCCTAAAGAAAAAGCTCTCAGATATTTATACTGAAAGTGCTTCCTGCTCAAATAGGAGCACTGCCTTACCCATCACTAGAATAGAGCTGATTTTACAATGTGGTAGGTTTTTGCTTTGGTGCACAGCAAGGCTGAATTATGCTTGAGCACGTAAGAGGAACAATGTGGCCAAGGAAATTCAATGGCTTGCTTAAACCAAGTTAAGAGGAGGTGGCGGTAGAATGAAGACAATAAAGAATATTATTTTCCTATTAAAACTTGTGAATCTTGATTGGTGGTATGGAATAAGGTACTGAAATACATGAATAGAGATAACAAACGCAAACAGGATGCAATGATGTCACCCATTCGTAATAGTACTGGTCTGTCTTAGGTGGGACAGTGCTGTCTACTGACCTAAATCTCACATTCTACTATTCTCCAGGCTTTCTTCCTCCACACATCCTTTGCTTCTGTTTTGAGATCAAACTGACAATTTCAGAGAAAACAGTTGCCACCTTGTAATATCCTCTGCTTCTGAAAGCAAAGCCGCAGCAAGAGACAAGCACTAGCAGAAATCTCTCTCACCACATTTGGAAGGCAAGATTCATATGTGGGGATGAAATGATATTTCTTTACACATGCACGTTCTCATCATGTACATGGTCCCACTGCCCTTCATGATGAAATAAGGACGCATCCTGCAAATCAACACACAGCACAACTGTTCACCCAAAAAGCCTGCAAGTGTTTATTACAAACATTTAAACATCATGAGACAGCGAGAACTGCCTGGGACTTCAGCCCTCAAAAATGTTGTTAAGACTGCACCCAAGATCACTTCAGATGGAAACAAAACAGGGAGACTTAAATAAGGACCGAACATGCTTAAGAGTTTTTGTTTTCTTAGAGAAAGGGGAAGTAGGTGTGACTTTCAGTGGCAACTGTAAGAACAGGCACCAGCAGGCAGCACTCAAGATGTGAGATGAAGCTTTGGGGATTGCTGTGATTCAAAAAACAAATGAAACAGCCTTCTGTTGACCTAATTCTTAGCAGAGACTGTTCAGGAAGATAGCACGGGCACTGCTTTGCAAGACCAAGTTCTTCTGAAGGCAGAATGAGGGCCATCATTGACCTTCCCACCCAGTTTTTTAGGTCTGTCTCCAACTTTGAATCTTGTTTGAAGGGCTTTAGAAGAGAAGAGGGACTCACATTCCTGACATTTCTAAGAGTGAAACAATCTCCACATTCAGGCAGCAGCTGTGCTGGTACCAGATTGGCACACAAAGTAAGTGCCACATTACATGTTTTGGGAGTGGCACTGATATTACACAACCTCAGTAATAGGACACTAAATCAAAGAACTACACTGGGTACAGGAGACGGAAACACCACAGCTGTAATAATGGTGCAGTCTTCTGGGAAAGCATCACGACTGTTCGTGAGCCACACACAGAACAGGTTAGTCTAATGAGAAGTCCTCTGAAGACGAGCTAGTAGAGATAACATGCAGGCTACATTGCCAACAGATTAAGCTTATTTTAAATAGAAGAATTACTAGAAATCACTAACATTAAAGAAGAGCTTTCAGCGCACCAGGGATAATCAGAAAAGACATTTTAAAAAAAACCCAAATGCATTTTTTTTTCCTTGAACCTTGTAAACAACACAGAAAATGTGCACTTCTTTTAGCATTTTGGCTCTGCCACAAAAGGGCAAAGCCACAAGTTCTGCTGTGCTATGCTCCTTTCCACAAGGAACAACATGGTTAACAGACACTGTTACATACAGCAGAGAGAAAAAAAAAAACCAGCCTACAGCTGTACAGCACTTACCAATGCTGTGAAATTGGAGTTGACATTGAGTGAGCTCCTGGGACAGGACACAAAATTCTCACAAACTACAGTATTATTGTGGCAGTGTAGAAGGAGGGCGCAGGCACAGGACCCCCCAGCCAATCAGAACACTGGGAGACAGGGAAGGGATCAGATTTAATTCGACTGACAATTTGGTCTTTCATGAATACTCAAAGACAGCACTAAGATGATACTTCCAATGCTAAGAAGGGACAGTCTTGACAAGTGGCAAGGCTTCAGCATGATGTAACCTGTAATCTTGAGACTGTAGGGAAATATGATCAAGGACTAATTTCACTTTGTGAAGTCCTATCTTGAAGGATCAGTTTGGGGGACACATCTTCTTCGCAAACATGCATACCAGACAACTTTACTGATCTTCCTCTAGTGACTGGTAGCCAACACAGTAGACTAGTATTCAATAGAGCTACACATAATGATTTTCATTTAACCCAGCCAGCAAAACCTTGGGGTTTTTGATGATAAGTATCCCAAGTGCTTTGGGAATTGATGCTATATGCATGTTACCAAGTCAGTGCTGCTGACGTCAATATTCTTATAATTAATGGGAGCTTAGCAGGAACAGTAAATTATTTAAAGGAGCTTCAAGAAATCACTACTATTTACATGCTTCAAGAAGTCACTCATCGCATTTGTTTCTAAGCTGGCTGGCAAAGAGAAACTACAGGAGAAAGGTTTTCCAGACAGCAGAAGCAATGCCCCCAGTGCTTTCACCGGATGCCCACCTTCTCAAAAAGGAACTCCTGTTTTGGTCTGGTCTTCACCCTTCAGTTCCTTCTACCTTCCACTTCCCCTGCCTCTACTTGTCTTCGAAATACTTACTCCTGTGGATCCCAAAAAAGGGTGCTCTGAAGCACAAGCAAATTGAAGGCTCAGAACTTCTTTCAAAGTTTTTGAACTTTTAAGATTACATCTTAAGAGTACTGTAATGTTAATAACCCACTCTACACAAAGTACTAGTAAATTGTAGTCCATCCCAGTACCATCCTTTCCACTACTGGAGGTATCACCTGACAGGGGATGGAGTATGCAAGAGAACAGCTGCTGAGCTGCTCACAGAAGCTAGCTATCCTTAAGCTGAATATGGAAGACATAAGTGTAGTGAAGGACGTCACAATGAAAGTAAACTAATGAAATGGACAGTAAGGTGGACAAGTAGATGCACGGGGGGCAGCCACGAAGTAAGAGGGGAGTGCTTGAGAGGGGAACTTCTCTGAAATCAATTATACCTTCGCATCCACGCTCAATCTGCCCACTGCGGTGCAGAGCATCATTGATTAGATCAGGCAGACGCCCGTTCAAGTCCACAGATGCTAGACAGCCCTGAAATCCATCACGTGAGGCCACTAGCTTCGGGAGATTGCTATACATGCCTTGAGCTAGGCCAGCAATGTAGAGATCACCTAGAGAATAAAGGTGTAAACATACAAGCAGGAAGTTACACACTTTTTAGAGTGGCTTTCCCCCACTCCCAACATGAATATAGCAAGCTGAACAGCTGCTCAGAAAAAGTTAAAAGCAGAGCAAGATATCGTGCAAAAAGTCGTTTCTGCCTCCTTTATTACAAAAAAACCCCCCAAAACCAAAAAAACAACCAAATAACACAAACAACACAAAACTGAAAAACTACCCCCCAAAAAACAACCACCCCCCCGCCAAACAAAAAAAACACCAAAATACCCAGCTGTAATTGCATCCTAACTAGCACAAACTGTAGCATGACAATCAATTTCTGAAAAAGCAAAATATGACAAACTATTCTGCTATAGGAAGTTACCAAACAGAGAAAGAGAAAAATGAAATTGAAAGCTGAAATCAGCAAATTCCAGATTTACTGTTCTGTACTGCACAGTTCCTGCAAGCTTTCTCTTGTGCACT
>NW_010973368.1:5706825-5729187 GCF_000737465.1 Haliaeetus leucocephalus | reverse complement strand
TCTTTCTCTTGTGCACTGCTTGAACCCCGGAAGAATAAAGGGGGGAACTGTCAAGTCTCGTAGAATTTACCTTTAAGATCCAGATTTTTGGCACCATTTATAACCTGAGTGACGACCTTAGTGTCCACCTTTAGGCTGTGTGTGTTACTGTTATCTCTGGTGATGACGACGTTGTGCCATTGGTTGTCATTAAGAGGACGATCACTGTTGCCTTTGATCACATTAGGTCCGTTTCCAAGGTCAAACACATAGTGTATATACCTGTAAACATAGCAAGAACTAGTTAAAATTATGTAAGAACTCCAACGCTACTGACCCTTATTCTAGCCAGAGCTGATAAATTAACTTACAAAAGCCACAAAGGGAAGTATCTCTGGGTTAGAAAGTTCTAGTAAGCCAAAATATTAGCCACCAATTTGAAGAGGTCTAGTTGTTCCCTTTCCACCAAGAAAGTATAAGGATAGTATTTTGAGATTATGACATTTGAAGTAATCAGATTCTAACCATAAAGCATTCCTCTTTTTCACAAATTTCTCACAGATACACAAAAAGCCTGTCTGTGCATATAATGTTTTTTTTAAAATTGGTAATATTGATAAATGTACTGGAGAACACCACTAGATATGCTTATTTGGGGCACATAAACACCAGATTCATTCTGAGTTTTGAATAACTCCTTTAAGAAGTTAATTGGGAAACTCACTCAAAATATTGTACTAAAATTCACACGAGATCCTAGCCTTATTCAAACAGCTGGAAAACAATTAGCAAAGCTTTCAGCAAAAAATAAAGACCATTACAAAGACTGAAGTCATGGGAGTGTTACCCTGAATTATTTATATAGTCCAAACACAGAAATCCACCCGAGGATAGAAGAGAAATATTCTACTTAGAAAGGAAAAAAAAAAAGACAACAAAATTCAACTCACAGAACACCAGGAGCTTGTGACTCTTGCTTTTTTTATTGCTCAATGTCTCACTTACAGAAATATGTGCAAAGTTAAAAAGGAAACAGATTAAACTATAGTTATACTGAAATAAACAGGACTAGTAAACTGTACTTGTGGAAAACGTCTACTGTGACTAGGTGAGTATACGAGATTAAAATTTGTTCAGCTAACAAAGGGGTTTTGTTAATAAGCTATCGGTCTTGCAAAAGGACTACAGCAGCTCAAAAGCAAGCTGAGTTCACTTCTCAAGCATCACCAGCAGAAATATAAATTCAATAGCCCACATGCTCTTTTTTTTCCTTCAGTGGAGATGGCAGAAACACAATGAGTCTGTTACAGGGAAAAAAAATATAAGCAGGAAGAAAGACTCAGAGCCCTCAGCACACTTCCTCCTCCTCTGTGCTATTCTGCAAGGTTAACAGGATAAAACATTAGCCTAACTAGATCCAAAGGACTTAAAACATTCATATTTCACACTGTAAAAATGTCTTTCCCTCAGCCGCAGGGGGAAGTCAGTGATAAAATTTGGAGTCTTAAGCTTCAGTGTTTATGTCCAAGTGCTTTGTCATACACCTCAGCAAACAGAGAAAACACGAGTATGAGGTGAATTTCTCTTTATGCAAGCATTTTAAGCTTACCTATAAGTTTATCTATAAATAAGCTGGTAGAATATAGCAGAAAGTCACCTACCCCTTGACTAGTTCAACTGCAATAAAGTCATTGCCATCACCGCTGTTAAAGAGGATGAAACCATCAGCTGAGGTGGTCTTGAACTGAAAGAAGAGGTGCATGGATGTATAAGCCTGCAAGGTGGCCAAGCTCAGGTAGCTGCTCTTGGTCTTGAACGTCACAGGGTCAGCTATAATGTTGCGGAGACCAAAGCGTGCCTTCAGCTCGCAATAGTCAATGTCACCATTCTTGCACAGGTCAATGTAGAGCATCCCGTTGAACATAAGGCTCTGGAGGTGGCCAATGAAGCTGGAGGGGATGACAGAGATGTACCGTTTCTCCGTCATGATCCCTGTCTCAATGTTATGGAATTCCAAGCGGGTGTGATCACCAACCATTGTGCCTGAAGGACAGAAACAAAAGAAGAACATGCAGAAAGCCCAGGGATCAGTAATAGGCTATATGGAGCCCCTCACCTTCCAGTTTCCAGACTAACAGCAGTACTAACTTAATCATATCTGATCACTGTTCAGCAGCTTGCATAGGAATGAACATATAGACTCCTCGTGGAGAGGCTCGAGTCTAGCAGTTGCCAAAACCCGGCAGAAGAGAGACGACAGGACTAAAGGGCCATGGGCAGCAAGTTCTGTATTTTAACCTGCGTTTCACAGACTTTTTTGTTTGCAAAGAAGACTAGGTCTCTCCCTTAAAGCCCACAGTGATCTACTTGATCCAACGGTCCATCTGCCAAACAACTCAGACACTTCTAAAACAACACTCAATAAACACAGAATAATACCAAAAGAGCAGAATGAGAAGTGAGAACAGTCATAAACCTGCTAATATTTACTCTGTTGTTCTCTCCCAGTGCCCAATGTTATTTCTCTTGTTTTAAGAGCACAGCAGGAGGGAAACACACAAGAATGCAACAGGCAAAAAGCCCTCCATATATTTAAATCATCAACCTACCACTTGGGCTATTTATCACATTTTGATGGATTTTAACCTCTCCATTAAAATATTCAAGCTCTTCAGTATACCAAATATGTCAGATTACTCTTGAAGCATATTTAAATGTTTCAATAGGTGTGCTAGGCATCAGTACAGACACAGAACCCACACAGACAGATGAAATACAACTGTATGCTAAAAGACTGGTTTGAGTACAAAGGCAAGCTGGACAACATCAGAATGAAAACCATTACAACCAACCTTATTTTAGTCCTCTATACTTCTTCATCAAGATAAGTTTAAACTATTTGGTCACACAAGTAACCTTTCTACGTAGGCCTTGTGCCATTTAGTATGCAACACGAATAACATTAAATTCATGAATTATTCAACATTTAATTGTTTTCTCATCATTCAATGTACAACCATTATTCAAACTCTGCTACAAATATGCCATTATTTTTTCCTCATGTGAAGTTTTCTGCGGTGTTGTATTGAGTTTACGTGGCAAGGTGCTGGCTGCGGGGTGGCTGCAGGGCAGCCTCTGTGAGGAGAGGCCGGGGCTGCCCCATGCCGGACACAGCCGGTTCCAGCCGGCTCCACAACAGACCCACCGCAGGGCACAGCGGAGCCCCGCAGCCACGACGGTGGCACCTTTCGGAAAGTGTATTTAAGAAATGGCAAAACGCTGCCCATGAGCGAGGAACAACGGAAAAAAACCAAACCAAAACAAAAACCCCACTAACGGCAAGGTCAGAAAAAGAGGAGGGGGAAGACGCGCTCCAGGCGCAAGAGTGGAAATTCTCCAGCAGCCCATGGAGAAGACCACACTGGAGCAGACACCCACACTGCAGCCCGTGGAGGACCCTCATGCCAGAGCAGGTGGGTATTTCCTGAAGGAACTGCGGCCCATGGAGAGCCCACACTGGAGCAGGTTTCCCTGACAGCCTGTGGAGAGAACCCATGCAGGAGCACTTCATGTGGGACTGCCGCCTGTGGGAAGGGCCCACACTGGAGCAGGGGAAAAGTGTGACGAAGAAGGAGTAGCAGAATGGAGCTGTTACAGACTGACCACAGCCACCATTCCCCATCCCCCTGCACTACTGGGGGGGGGGGCCGGGAAGTGGGGGGGAGGTAGAAGAGTCAGGAATGAAGGAACAAACCTGAGAAAAGGAGGGGGTGGGGGATGGTGTTTTACCTTTTGCCTTTGTTTCTCACCATCCAACTCAATTTTTTAACTGGCAATAAATTACATTAATTTTCCCCAAGTCAAGTCTGTTTTGTCCATGACAGTAACAGGTAAGTGATTTCCCTATCTCTATCTTGAACCATGAGTCTTCTCATCCTATTTTCTCCCCTGTCCTATTGAGGAGAGGGAATGAGAGCGCAACTGGGTGGGTGTCTGGCAGCCAGCCACAGTCAACCCACAAGTTCAGTAGCACAGTGTGCAAATTATTCTCAAATATTCACTTCATCTTCTACCACTTCTGCAAGATCAAAAGAAAATTACTTTTGATTTTATATACACAAAGCTGAGGAACAGAGAGAACAACATATAAATAGTTTTGGATCTCAAAAAAGAAAAATTTGGCATCCAATTTAGTAGAGTATGTAACAACTTCGGAGCATTCACTGGTTTTGAGGCTCAGTACTTCTAGAAATAAGATCCACAATCCCAAATAAGTACCTCCCAAAAGGACAGGTACAATTAGTGATGAACTGTGAAAGATATGACTTCAAGTGACTTATCCAGCTTTCCATAGGAACTCCAAAGTAGAGAAGTCAATTCCTCTGGGCTGTATTCACATGCCTTACATAGAGGTCCCTTTCAATTTTTTAACCATACCATGTCTCATTCACTACAGACTTTTCAAAGAGGATCTTAAAAACAAGTGCCTCCTTTAATACAAAGACCTATGCCAATCCCTTTGCTGTATTGCCCTTTCTTAATGTAAGCAGAGAAGCAAAGCTCCTGTGGAAAAAGGAGAGCAGCAGCAAATATGAAATCAAACAACATTAAAATTCATACTAACACAGACCTATCTACTTTCAACTTTTCCCTACTTTTACATGTTTCTCTACTTAACCTTCTAGTATGTTGCTAATATAATTACCGCACAGGTAAAGTGCTTTGTTTTAGAAGGTTTTCCAAAGGAAACAGCCACACGCTACCTGTTGGTCCCTCTGCCTCCAACAACATTTTAACATGCTGTTCTTTTAAACCTGATTGAATTTGACCAGAAGGGTCAAAAATATTTAAATTCATACTAGTTTTGTGAAAAATTGACACCTGGATAAAGACCCAAGTAAGTGTTTCCAGTGTGCTATAGACAGACAAAAGTTAGCAATAATACCCTCTTTGATTGCATCTGCTAATTGCTTAGCATATATACACAACTCTTGACTAGTCACTGCAAGAGGTATTTCTGAGTCATTGGGATTATATCTGGGAGTCACACTGATCACCATAGCTGAGTCCAGGACAGACTCCTCTTTTAATTCCCCCAGGTCGCATCAACCGGGACTTACAAGCTTTCTCATATTCTGTGCTATCTCCTGAAATCTCTTAGCGTTTCTCATCTAAACAGTTCCCAAGCGTTAAAATAACAAACAAACAAACAAAAGATATATTGATAGGCCTTTTGAGACTTTTCCTACTATTCACAACATATTCTTTTTTCTGTTGGGGACAGAATGAAAGCTGAAAACATTTACAGGACACTTGGATGATAAATCCTGGCTTGTGGTGTACGAAGAGTCAGATTAAACGAACCGATGGTCTCTTTCTTGCTTAGGTCTTCTTGAAACACTGGAATATTCTTAACTCACCTCTCATGATCATGTACAAAGTGCAATTTTTCAGCTTATACTTTGTCCAAATGTGATCCAAGTTTTTGCAAAGACAGCAAACAAGCACAGTTGTTATTAGAGAAAATGTTTTCAAGTATCTATTCCAAATACAACGAGAAAATATTATGCAAAGCAATTTATTTTTTCACTTATTCCTTATTTTAGCAGTGAATCTAAATTTAAAGAAAATTATAAAAAGACCATCGACATGGAAAGCTTTAACCCAAGCAGATGCAGCTGGACAAACTTACAAGCAGCTGAAGAGTCACATATTTCTGACTCTTCAGAATTCAAGTGTCAGTACCAATGCAAATGTTTTAAATCTTGAAACAGTTCTTTTCCAGAAATATTTTAGTTTGAAAAGTGCCAGTTCACAGGAATTGAAACTGTATATGAGACAGTTTGTTTAGACAAACCATGTCACTTCCACTACTGTGATTGTTAGGGGCTGTTTCAGTTTAGTGTTAGCAAATGAAAATTTCTGATTTTTCCAAACCAGAAGAATTTCATTTTCTTAAAAATAAAATAAAATTTAAAGAAAACACTTTAAAAAGAAATCCCACTTCTTTATTTCGAAAGATTAGAAAAATAAACTGTAGAGATGTCAAGGACTAAGAGCAAGAAAACTCCTCTCCTTAACTCTTCTAGTCTTAGATAAATGCAAAGAAGTTGTTGCCAGAGTAGGAAAGAAAAGCCAGGCTTGTGAAATCTAGAGTACACTGGAACAGGGAACGCAAATATAGGGGCCATTAGAAATGGAGTGAGGGAGGATGGAAGAGATGAACCCAGAATTTTAGAAAAGGTGAAAAATGAGAAAACTGGGAGTGGCTTAAGAGAAATAGGCCAGTGATAGCAGTGGCAGTGCAGAAAGTTAGTAGTTCAGTGAAAAGCTGAAAAGGACATGACAATACAAGACCAGAATCAGGACAGAGATGCATTTTCTTAAGAAATCATGGAGTGAAATCCAGTATTTTCTGATCTCATTAGCTGTCAGCCTCACCTGCAGAGTTCTCCTCTAATTCCTCCACTGTGCTCTGTAGAGTATTGTAACTATTACAGCAATCAGCAGCACTTCAGTTCAAATGGTAGCAGATAGAAAAAATTCCAGCCTCCACTGTGGTATTTGGGTGCTAGCAATATGTAGGGAGGAATATGACTGCTATATTTGTGTCTCATTTATCACTGATGTTCTGACGTGGAGGGGGGGTAATGGGGGAGGAGGGTTTTGTGATTAAGCAGCAAAATGCTGTCCAAAGGAAATGGATTCTGTCTCTCCCTTAGATGTCCTGCAGGAAGCCAAGTCAGCCACTTCATTACCAATTTTTCACAGGTGGTCATTAATTGTCTAGACCTAATTCTCCAAGTAGCAGGGTTGAGCTAATTTACAGGATCCAATTTACAGACATGCTGAATATTTATGCATGCAAATGACTGAAAAAATCATGCCAAATTGGTACCAAATACATCCAACTTTAATCTGGTGCCTTGTTTCCAAACCTGTAAAACGGGAAAAAGACACCTACTCACTTCATACAACAGAGATGTGGGAATAAATCCAGTTACAGCTTCTTAGTTCTGCATAAACATATTGATGAGTGGCACACAACACACACACAAAAAAAGGGCAAAACAACAGCTCTATATTTAGAGCAAAATTTAGTTGGCATGCATTGTTCCAAACAAGCAATAAGAAAGAAGGCAGCAATCAAATAGGCTGTTTATTTTTACTGGGAGCCCAATTTAGACTTCTGATCTATTTGTAAAGACAGCAAAAATCCTGTGGAAAAATCTATGTGACCACATCATTGAAGACTATCATCTGCCCAAGGAAGTGGGATGCAGATTGCATAGAAAATCTTAACTCTGGCTTTTCTGACTTTGCCATGATAGCATTCTTTTAACAGATATATTTAGCTGTAATGCATCTTTAATTATGTAATTCATATACATGTACATATGCACATCCTATTTTAGTATAGGATTGTATCATTATTATTTATAAACTCAGTTTCATGGAAAAGAGACTTCAAAAAAAACAGATGGCTTTTTGGGGATTGAGTTGGTAATGCAGAGAGTGCCACCTCATGGTGCTTGCTAAAAAAGCATATCCAGAAGAATTGTTCTTAAATGCAGAAATAAATAGGATTAAATATTTAACAGCATGCTTCACTAATTCAGAAAGTTCCTTCTTAAATAAAATTTCATTTTCCTACAAGCTAATGTTGACTCAGCCTCCACCAGTTCCAGCAAGGAAAGGGAAAGACTCTTTCATATGCTTATGGTTCTCTCTTTCAAATTCTCAGCCTATATAGCACAGCATATATTTACTTCAGAGGGAAAAATATCTATCAAGTAATTTTCCTGCAAACCCCCTCCTTTGGGCTTATTTCAAAATCCTGACTCACAGCTTTCCAAATAATCTAATTACCACATTACTAAAAATTAATTGCATTCACACAGTAGAAAAGAACTTTTTGCAGAGATAGGATATAGTATCCTGGCACTGCATACGGCAGCCCTTCCTTCTAGTTGCCTTCTGAGTAGAAGCTACTCAGAAGAAAGGACATCAGCATTTGGCAAACCAACATGGGTCACAACTAAATGAACGTATCCATATCAGTGTTGCATCCAGGGTTACTGTTCTTTGTGATTCTATTATCAGCCTTCAGACTGCAAGTGTTTTCCTCAAAATCCATTTCCTACAGTTATATACAGCTATGAAAATTTTAGACCTTCAAAAAAAGAAAAATAAGTTTCTGGCTCTTGCAGATGTGGGAAAATGGACCAGAAAAGTATCACCTCTGAAATTTTGTAATGAAAAAAAGATCAATCTAAAATACCTTGATCATTTCAATGCAAATCTCGTAATGTGGGAGACACCAGCTTTCGTGAGTGATTGATCTTTTCTTCCCCACTTCAACTATATTTCTCTACAAAAAGAAGCAGGAGCTTAAAAAGCTGTCACAAAAAGGAGGGAGGGGGGGGGGGGGAAACACAAAAAAAAACCTGACAGACCTATACATTATGATATGATATACTCTGGTGAGTTAGGGTCCTCCCTAACCTCTGAAACAAAGTTGGGAACAAACTAACAAACTGCTCTATTTGTTTTTCCTTCTGGATGGCTCTGAGCCATGAGCACAGGAACTTGGAAAAAAACAAAACAAAACAAACAAAAAAACAACAGCAGAGACAGGAATCCATATTCTCTAACACATCTATCAAACACAGGTTTACCATCAAGGAAAAGTTTGTGCAGAGGAAAGGTTTAGAAAGCCTTGGTTTTGATTCTACAGCATTGGAAACTGCCACATTTGCAGCTCACGAATGAGGCATACTCACACTGTACTCCAAACAGAGCCTGGCACAAGAGAGAATGCTGCTTAGCACCTCTGCATTCTTGGGCATGTGCAAGCTCATCTGTCCCCTAATCCCTCAATTCATATAGTCATAGTTGTCACAGAAGTTTCCAGTGCTGACTAAGAACAGTCTCTCAAAACCAAACATGTATGTTTTCAACATAATAACACTAAATATACAAGTAACAGGAAGGAAAAGAAAAAAAAACAAAAAAAAACAAAGAAGAGATACACACAAGAACAGGGAGAATGGGTGTAATGGCAAAGAAGAGACTGGGAACAGAGATACAAATATAATGACAAAAATTACTCATATATCACACTTACCCTCAGCAACATCATCATCCACCATGAGCTTGAGGCTCTTTCCTCGCCGAACTACCCGAACAGTGTGCCACTCATTGTCATTGAGTTTCTGCCCAGCATAAAGAGTTTCAGGTCCCTTGCCTGGGGATGGTGATAGGTACAACAGTTAAAGCCAGACCCCCAATTGGTTTAGTATTTGCTCAATGGGAAAAGCCACCAAAATCAACCTGGTGTGATACAGACTAGTAGATTATGTAGGTGTATTATGACCTGTAATCAACCCTCACACCTACACCTGCCTAGCTCAGAGGGAAGTCAGGGTCACAAACTCTTCCACTCGGTGAAGTGCCTTCCTCCACAGAGCCCAGAGGTCACTTGCATTCAAAACAGGGGTAGAAATCTCTCTTGTGCTACAGTATTCATTTCCAAACACTATACTGTATGGGGCACTGCAGTATTAGAAAAGCAAGCTGGTGATACAAATGTCTCTAGAGTGGAGCCATTACAGCAGAATTTTGCTCTCCTAAGAATCTGGATTTACAACAGCCCCAAGGTGCTTGGGATTATTTTCAAAGTTAATCACACTAGTCTCTCAACACTTAGGTATCGAACACCAGGCTGGTTTCAGTCTTTCAGTCTCAAAAAAGAAAAAAAAACAAAACAAAACAGTCACACCCACAAAAAAACACCACCCAACACAAAACCTCAAACACCCTCCCCATAATAATAATAATAGTAATTTATTTTAATTTAAAACCATAGAAAGACAACCACTCATGAACCTGGCTGATTGCTCTAAGGTTCTCTGGCAAAGCAGCCTGGCTATAAGGTGCTTACTTCGCCCCCTGAATTACACGTCAAAAGGGAAAGAGGAGCCCTCTTCTTCTCCAAAAGGTAAAACCACAGTTGCCCTTGCAAACAATGCTCCTGGGAAAACAGCATTAGTGCTACCTGTATTTGTCCAGTTTTGCTGCTCAGCCATCAGAGTTGACAGGCAATTACTTAAAACATTAATTGTTCAGATTACAGGACTGGAATACCTCATTCATGTCAAATGGTAAGTGAAATTGAATAATGGTGTGTGTTAATTAAAAGCATCTATGCTCATTTCAGTACAGTACTAGAGTGTTTTTTGACACAGGTGTATCGGAGAAATGAAGAATAAGGACAGCAGAACTTGTTGCACATCAGGTCTGGGCCCGTTGGCCAAAATGGCAAAAGGGGAACCCAAGAGAGAAAAAGCAAGACACATTGAACATATTAAGAGACAGGACAGGACAGGCACTGCTACAGCTCAGCTTACTGCACTGGTAAAACTAATGTCAGATATGCAGATTATTTCTTTATGTTTGTTCAACACAAGCAAATAAATTTTTTTATTCAGATAGCCCATGAATAGCATTTACTTTGACCAGCTTTCAATGGACTGGTTATGTAACAGAATAAAAGGTTGTACATGTCTTCAAGCGAAACTCTGCACGAGGGGATACACCCACTCAGATCTGTGTCATGGTGTGGACTAACAAGTAGGAGTAGCATATTTCATAGTGAGACAGAATTGAAGGAAGGCGTAGGAAAAATATCCAGGGACTTTACATAGTCCACAATATGCACACTGCCTAATTAGCAACATTACTGTAACTGCTTCTTACTGAGGGGGAACATGGGCAAAGAAGGTGGTGTCTCTTTTAGCTAGAATATAACATGTAGCAGGGGAATCCTATGGAAAGAGACCAAACTAAAATGATTATTCTGTTACTCTCCTTAAAGGATCATGCAGTTCACATAAATAAAAGAGGAGTTTAATACCCTTTCAAATAAAGCCCATTGCTAGACAATTTTACCACGGAGCAGGAGGAAAAAAACCCCATTTTTCTACAGTGACCTGAAAAATAAAAGTGTCATTCTTGGATTAAAAGGATGGGGAGTCATATATTGCTGTTACAGAGAATATCTCCTTAACAGGAGAAACCTGTAACCTCTGCAGTTCCTCACCTACGTGCCAAAGTCACACTGCACCACGAATGTAAATCCAGCCATACAATGCAGCTAGATCATGGCTGGAAAGCTTAAGCTTTTTGGAACCAGACAAGCAAAACTCTATTAAACAGAGTCCAAGAAAGTTATGCTAGATTTACATCAGTGAGCAAGTACATTTTATCCCAGAGCACATATCACAAAATGTTGTCTCTGAATGGCCAGCAAAATTATTGCTTACATCAAAATATACTGCATCAGTTACTACAGATCCACACACTTCCCACATAGGAAGGTAAAGGAATTTATCTGGACCTGTGCATTTTTAATGCCACCTGAAAGCACCCAGGGGGAAGGGGCTGCAAATACTTTTTAAAAAAACCCAAAACTTTTCCACAGGTCTAGAGCTATGGAGGGCCATCTCTCTCTCAGCCAAGAGAAATAGGTGCACTGACTTTGTTCAGCTGACGACACTTTCTGTGCAGCAGCCCTTGGTTCAACATGGTTGATTAACTCAAAGTTTCTGAGCCTCTAGTTCCCACTTTTCAACCCTGGCCTGACAAAATAAGGGTCAGCCAAAACAAGCTGGTTTGGCTTGTCACTGCTAGCTGGATGGCCGCTGTATCACTTTCAAAACAAAACTGTGACACCAACAGAAGTTATCCGACTAGATTCTCAGAAAATCTGTCAGCTTAACCAAGCTTAACCAAGTCACAAATAAGTGGAAAGTTTCAGCTTTCCAACTTCTTTTTCCAAGTGAATAAGTTTGTCTACAAATGAGATTGCTATTTAGAAGTAAATAGTTAATAGTTTGGGCTAATAAATTTGAAAATTAAGCACTGCAGATATAAATTATTCCATGTTATCCAAGTCCATGTCTTGATCAGCCAATTTAATATTTTATCAGTAGGAAAAAAAAGGTAAGGGGGGAGTTTTTAATACTTTTTTTTCACTCACAAGTCTGTATTTTGTATGCAACAATGGGCATTGGCTTCTCTTGGTAGGGTTACCCAAATAACACTACATACAAAAATTCAATACGTGAGCATACTCAAGAGCATTCAGATAAGTTTTTCAAACCAGACATATTTGAGTTTAAAAAAAGTGCTAAACAAACTCTATTTAAATTGGTTTTTTTTCCAAATGCTTTCAAGACATTTGCACAGCAGGTGGGTTGACCTGAAAAGCAGCAAAATTGTGACCCCATTTTTCATTTGCACACTGTCCATTAACTGCTGCTCCCTGTGTAAGCTCCCACTGAATTCCAAGTGGTTCCAGGAACTATGTATAGAGGGACTCCCACAACTGGATGCTAAACTTCATTTCATTGAGCATGATTATTACATGTGCTGTTAATATAGAGACACTCACGTGTGATCAATTTTGAAAAGACAACTTGAAGACTCCTAATCCAACAGTTGCAGATGCTGGGGAGAATAGAAAGGAAGTGGGCCACATGTAGCAGAAGGATAATGCTCTCCCTAAGTACCATCTCCTACCCAGTAAGACATTTCTGTGGTCTTACAGCTAAACACACAGAACCAAGTGTTTAAGACCAAAGTTGGTGAGGTTTTTGTTGTTTTGTAGGGTTGGGTTTTTTCCCCCTCCTTTCAAGCTATCTGCACCTTCATCGCCTTTCAACTAGGATAATACAGATGTAGGAGAAAGCAAAGCAGGTGGTTAGCTGGACAGAGAAAAAAGTCAAAGATGTCTATCTTCCCTTTGTGCAACAGGTTTTTTATGATAAAAGACAAGGAAAGACAAGGAACTCTTGCAGCAAGATTATGAGCTGGGTGTCTGGAAACACTATCTATAATACCTTGGATGAGATGGCAGTTGGGCATTAGGTAATTTTTGCAATTTATTTAAGAGTGAGAAGAGTAAAAGACAACATAACAGGAAAAAGAATAAGGAAGTTCCTACTGTAGCAATTCCTTAATAGTTAAGCTGCCAGAGCATGACTCCTACTGGTATCTCTGGCTTTCTTGGTCATTCTATCCCCCTTCCTAATGTCCTCTGTGGAACTGTATATCATATCATACAGAATTGATCACTACCTCTCATTTTCAAACTGAAATGAGGCAGACTAGTACATATTCCTGTGGTGCTTTGCAGTGGCAAACACTACTTAATCAGAAGAAAAAATATCTCTCTCAGGCATCCCCATATTCTGCACATTAGCTGAGCTGCAGTTCGGGCTTCTTGAGAAAGTATTACATGAGTCAGCTGCAGCAACTCCTCCTCATGCTCTCATGAATCCTTTGACACCTACTCAAAACTTGTGTACATATTGTTCATAAAAAACAACTAGTATATCCCTTCAAACATGGAAGAACTCCACCCAATCTGCCCAGGATGTCCCAATTATTATCTCTATATCAAAGGTACACTGCTGCTAATTAATAGCTTGGCCCAAATAGACTATATAAAACTGCCAAGAATAGACATGCCAAAGTATAAAGAATGAAAGAGTAGTTCATGCCTTCTAAAAATGCGAAGTTGCTTTCCATCTGGCCCCCAAGAACTCGCTCATTTAGAACAAACAACTGGTTAGAGGGATGCAGTTAAAACAATAGCTCTGAAAACACCAGCTGTAATCCATGCTCAGTGGTTAACAGCACAGAATTTCTGTCCTATGAAAGTCAAAGCAGAAAGAGGGTTAATCCCCTCACCTGCTCCTCACAGGTGGATCAAAGTGTGCTTTTACCCTTGGTGCAGGCTGTCATTATCTGATCCATTTATATGATTAAAATGACCTTCATGAAACCAGGCTATCTTCATTATTGCATATCTTATCCAACATTACAGAAGAGGTCAAACGTTCAAGTTCACAGAACGGCAGAAGAGACAACCAGAAAGGACATTGCCAGATTGATGAGAATGGAAAAGGCTCTTCCTCATTACAGTTACAATGATAAATAACCAGTGATACACTAATGCTTTTCAGAGAAGACCCTCAGTAACAATAAAAAGGTTTTATCTACTTTTTTCTTTTTAATTAAAATGCTCAGCTGCCATCTCAGCTTTGTTCAGTGGCAAGATGCATTTTTCCATCTGTTTTATACAGGGTGAAATCCCTCAGGAATGTCAAAAGCACTGCAAGGCAGGGAGGGGCTGGGAAGGGGGCAAGGCGGGGGGGGGCACTGGTTGGTTTTACTTACACTTTTACAAAATGACCAGAGTAGTTGTGATTCACTGTGAAAAACGTGTGTGCACAGATTTGTGAAACATGAGAACGAATCATGGGACAAGCTGGGTAGATTCTCTCAAAGCTTACAAACTGATCCACCCTATTTAGGTGTTATTCATGAATTCCCTAAAGAATATTCAGGTGTGACTAGTACAGCTGCAGAGCAGGATTCTTCATTGTAGCCCCAACAGTGTGGCACAGAGGAGGGAGGTTATGAAGCCAATGCCCCACCTGTTTTTCATCCCCAATTATATTAATGGTGCTTTGGAAGATAATTGTCTTATATATACAAACTGGATATTTAGTAATATACATGAAATAATTATGCATAGTTATGCAATACAGCAGATATTTTTGTAGCTGTTACCATATTAAACACAGAATTCTCTTTTCCATATATTGTCTTTTCACGAGACAGGCAGGAGATAGTCTAGGTCCAAAGATATTCAGCCCCAGTTTCTATAGGCAGATTTGAACAAGGCAGGGGAAGGAGGAAGAAATGGCTTTAAGGAAAGACCCTGCCAATTATTCAAATACCTTTATGGCTTCCTGATATATGGCAAGTTCCTACAAAGGACAGGGTGAATATCAAAACGTGAGCATGTCTCAAAAGCAGAGCTGGCAACTGCTCTGAAAACCTTCAGTATCTTTTGGTCTTGGTTGAATAAGTCAGTAGTGTAAATTTTGTTGAGTGTTTTCAGGCAGCACTAGTATGAACAAAGTGTTTTAAGAAGGTCTTTTTCTTCACCAGGATCCACTGTCCAACTCCAGGAGCATTGTTAATTGCTAGGAAACAACTAGCAATCCCAGGCTCTCAGTACACTGCAGACATTTATGTAGATATCCCAGTCAAATCAACACATATTCACATATCTACACATTTGTTTTGCTCATATACAGGTTTTGGAAGACCCCTTTTCAAGAAAATGTTAGCTGCCAACTAGGAATTAGCAGTTGCACTTCCCTACAGTCAATACCTTCATTGGGGACCTTACCTGCACCGACCTTTGGGTTTCCTCAAGGAACAGGATCACCTCCATGTACTACCCCACGTTAAACAAAACATAACATACACTTCTGAAACAAATGCTTTTAGCAGGGCTTACAGAAAAGTTATGTTTACAGCTTTACAGCATGGCTTCACTGGGAAATCAATAAAGTTGAGCATGATTTATACCAGCCTACCCAGAAGCAAAGTTTAATTATCTACAAAAAAAGCATACACAAAATCCTTTAAATACCCACAGAATCAATTAGCCTCACAAGTGCAAACAAGAATTCCCCCCTCTCCCAACAGCCAAACTAATCAAGTGCATGGAATTAACTCAGCAAATAAATGGAAAGTAGCAAGACTACCCTACTAGTTCTCTCAGAAACATACCCCAGTCTCCCTATAAACTTGACAAAAAAATAAGTTAAGCTGGGTTTAAATATTAGGATACGATCTATTTCAAAATACCTTTACAAAAAAAGCGCGCTTATTTAAAAAATAAAACAAACTGTTCCTTGCTTTTGCTATAAATTTACATAGTACCATACTGAATGACTGTTGCTTTCATTTACGGACACCCTGGCCAATGGCTGTAATAAGACTCAACATGGATTCAGGCAGCATTCAACATTATTGCAGCTTGTTCATAAGATTCATAAAACTTAGTGCGGAAGTTATGTTATGTGTCTTTTACCTGATGCAAATATAATTTGTGATTAAGAACAAAAAAGAAGACAATCTGATTGCCTACATGGTACAGGTCACACTTGGCACAAATTGTACTTCTGCCTAGGTTTTTCCATCAAGGGCTGTGTCTTATTCTCTTTGTTTGCCTGAATTTCACTGCTGCTGAATTTTAACACTTTTACAGACTACATAACTATTGTGTATCTCTACATCTGAATGATTTTTAACAGACATCAGGAAAACATTTGTGCTAACAGAAAATTGATCCCCTCTAAAAAGCTTTAAATAGGAGATTACAATTTCAGTGAAAGGATGTTTCGGTTCTTCCAACTTAGAAAACATTCAAAATGTTTCAACTTCAAGGTAAATGAAAAAGTTTTCAACATTTAAAAAGAAAATGAAGTTTGTTATTATCTGTTCAAGAGATTATTCATTTTTAATGGTAATAGATAGTTTCCTAATTTTATTGAGAGAGCTATTTCCACTTTTAAGGAAAGGAATTTTATTTTATAATCACAACCAGCGGGGAGGTCAAAAAAAGACATGGAAGTATGAAAAAAAAAATCAAGTATTCATGCTTTTAAAATTAAGATTTACAATAGTTTAATTAAATTAACTTCAAAGTGATTTCAGTCAGACTGTCTCTGCTTTTGTTTTTAGATAGGGCTGTCATATGAAACACTTCACATTGGCCAGAACATCATGTACTTCTGTTCCTAACAGATCAGGGCAACAAAAGCTTCGGCATAGGTATGAAGAACTGAGACACTACTATATTGTGACTCTTCCACAATTTGCCTAAGGAAATATTTGTACACACTAGATTTTCAGAGAGCAAAGCTCAAGAGAACTATTAGTGTAAGCAAGGCAGCAAGGCAAGCACAGGAGCAGCTGCTACTACATGGACTACAGAGAGCAGCCGCTAGAGGGAAACAATCCCATTCACTAAAGCTGCTACATAAGACAGTTTTATATAAGTACAAAGGAATTACAGTACTCAAAGTGTTGCTTTCCAGAGTTTCACCTGCCGATATATTTTGTTTTGAAGATGACTACACCTCAGTGATTAATAAAATAACTCTAGAACTTCAACCCAGATTCGCTCCCTTAATAGCAAATACCTGTTCGCTTCAGGTATGTTCATTTAACAGATGCAGTTTGCCACCCAAGAAATTAGTCTATGGCTCAAGAAACATGCAAAACCTCAAAGAGTTTTACCATAGGACAGAATTTTAAACCAATTATTACAGCAACAATTATGCACAGACTTTTACAGACCACAACAGTAATAAAGAGGTAATGAGATCCTATTTTAGAACAGCTTTACATTTTATTAGCTTTCCAGTGATGCAGTGCTAATCAAAGCAAGATGCAGGTGTGACAAAGCTAGAGATTTAATTCTTCTGTTTATTCCTGGGTAGATGTAATAGTACAGGTACCAAAACCAAACAGCTTCTCACTAATCACATCAACATATCTTACTTGAAACATAGATGGACTGTGCTACCAACAGTAAGACAACTGGAGTTTCTATTCCTGTTTAGTTTCAAATCTCAACATAAATGCTACAAGAGAATTAGTCATAATGATAGTGAGAAAAAGATGCTGGAGATGAGGCAGAGACAACTGGAGTGAGCCATACCATGTATCATACAGGCATGCATATAATGGCTGCCCATTGCCTGGACAAGATTCAAACTACTCATACATTTGATTCATGTTTTTTCTGCTCTGAGTCTCTAAACCAAGTACCCCCAAAAGTTCTTCACTTCTGTTATGTTAATAAGGAACTACATTAGAGCAGGCTGGAGAAGCCTTTATCATCCCATTTGGTGAGTCTTTTCATGCCCTAATTGCCTCTATTACTTCATTGGAAGGAATTATTTGAATTTTGGAATTACCTGGTTATTGTTGTAGAGTTTTTTTGTGGTGTGGTTTGGTTTGAGGGGGTTGTTTGTTTTGTGGGTTTTGGGTTTTTTTTGAAGTATTATAGCAGCTACTTCTCATCTAAGTCTGAAAAGCAAGATCAGAAGAAAGCAAGACAAATCAGTCGAGATGTGGCAATACAGTGCCTTACAGTAATCACAGATATACGTCTTTCCTGAAAGCATCACAGACCCCTTTCTAACAATAGGATAGCATCTTTGTCCCTCTCTTTCAGAACACAGAAAACAACAGCAAAGAAAGGGACTCCTCTTCCCAAAGACACATTTGACAGTTGAACAGACAGTTGAGTTGGAGGAAAAACCTGGATCTTTGAAGCTCCACTCCCAAATATTACATTAAAGAAAAAAAAAAAAAAAGTAGTTTAGGACACACTGCACAGTCCTCACTAAGAGCGCAGTATAAGAACAGAAGATAGTGCTGCTACCAACACTTCTTTATTCAGATACCAAGGGCAAAGACCAGTGGCATCACACATTCAGAGGACCTGAATTTCTCATTTAAGGTACCTTTCCTTAAAGGCACCTGAGTGCCTGAGGTGTTAAAAATGCACACAAAGTTATCTCCACGGTTGCTAGGACTATTATATGAACTAGCTGCAACCTCCTAAGAGCCTAACAGTCAGCATCACAGAAATTACATCCAACTATGATTACAAAACCAGCAGGATTCCAGTCTTCTGCAGGGGGTGCAAAGCACTGCATACACCCTTGAGGTTTAGTTCTCTTTTTACAATGCTACCTCCATTGTGAAGTTTGCCACTCTTTTTGCGATCTATGGTGCCAGTTGAGTAGTTTTTAAATTCTCCATTGCATATTAGCCAGTATTTGTAAGTCTACCAAGAACCCCATGTGTACTGGAAGGGAGAACATCAGATGCATGTAAGTCATACTATTTACAAATACAAACAGCAACCAAAATTTGCAAGTGGAGACCTTGTGGTTTCAGATGTTACTGGTAAACTGTGCATGCATAACTGGTAATGCATGTTGGTCCCCTTTGCCTGAACTGAGAAACTCTGGTGAGAAGGACAGTAAATGATACTTGGACCTACGTGCAAGAGTCTCTTTACTTTGCTTAAGAAGCTCTTGAGGAAGGATCAAACACTTCCACGGAATGCTTAGCACAAGATAGTGACCACGTGGCAACACAGATGATACCATCCTGACTGAAATTCCTCCTGATACATACCAATGCTCTATCTATGAAGTATTCTACCTGTTTAAGGTAAGCCACGTTTCAGTAATGACTATACATTTCCAGGTTGCACACCGGATAACAAGTATGACCAGTAAAAACACTTTTATGGGCAAGTTTGACTGAATTGACCTATACAAGGACTATAGACATAAGACAGTCTCTCCAAATGCCCCCTTGTCCTTTCTCTTCAAGCTATAAGTTAAACCCTTCTTTTTGGTTGCCATCCTCTAAGCCTTTCATAGAATCATAGAATCATTTAGGCTGGAAAAGACCTTCAAAATCATCGAGTCCAACCATCAACCATGCCCACTAAACCATGTCCTGAAGTACACCATCCACTCGCTTTTTGAATACCTCCAGGGATGGTGACTCAACCACTTCCCTGGGCATCCCATTCCAATGTTTGACAACCCTCTCAGTAAAAAAATTTTTCCTAATATCTAACCTAAATCTCCCTTGCCTCAGCTTAAGGCCATTTCCTCTTGTCCTATCTCCAGCCACCTGACAGAAGAGACCAACACCCACCTCACTACAACCCCCTTTCAGGTAGTTGTAGAGAGCAATAAGGTCTCCCCTCAGCCTCCTCTTTTCTAGACTAAACAGCCCCAGCTCCCTCAGCCGCTCCTCATAAGACTTGTGTTCTTTCAATTATATCTCACCATTTACAGAATTCCTCATTTTTCCAAGACACTACAATGCTAATGCATCCTCAAAATAAGGTTGGGGTATATTGCTGACAACTTTTTATGAGGCAGAAACTGGGACAAAGTTGTGTTGCCCAAAGCATCACACCAAAAGCTTGGTTCCTCTTGAATAAGTGTCTTCCTTTCCCTTTAGCGAACTTTGCAAAGCTGGATAAAACCTGATTGGAATTTGGAAGCCAGATCTGCACTGACTACTGACTTTACAGATTAAGACACATCCAGCAGCCAAGAAGCTGGTTAGAAATCTAGCTGCAAATAATTTGTTTAATGCCACTTAACCCTTCCATTTCCAAAAACCTCTCAGCAGTTCTTTTGCATACTCCCAAAAGAACTGGCACCCTGCTAGCAGAAACCCATCGGAGTCATAGCAACAAGATCTGTATCCACTGATTAAAGTCCTTCTCAGATGCTTTACAGACACCACCAAACTCCAGTCTACTGGTAGCACACACTGGTTCCTTTTACTTGAACTGAGAAACCCAGATGAGAAGGATGACAAGCGGTATGTAGACCTACATGCAAGATGCTCCTTATTTAGCTTAAAAGGAGCTATCAAGGATCACCTGCTTCTAGAAAGCTGAGAGATCAGCAGTGCAGACATAAGTAGAGTAAGTACAGTGGGGGATTTACAGATAAAGATGACATCCAAGGCAAATATTGAGAACTCCTTTAAAATTCAGATTTTAAAGTCACAGCTTTCGTGTCAGCTAAGGAGTATGCAAAAGAAAAAATGCCCTGGGAGAAGAAGGGGAGAAAATGATAAAGCTAAGCACATGTGGCTTTAAAACATATTCACACCTTTCTGCCCCCAGAGCTCCCAATGACAAACACTGTCTATTATCTCAACTGATGCTATGCCTCTTCTCAAACATACCTCCCTGAGTCACTCAATTTCATATGTATACCTTCATACAAATCCTGTATATTTCATACAACATCCACAGCTAATTCTAGCATCACTAAAAGTAGATAGGATTACATCAGAGAATTATTTGGAAGGAATCATCATGAAAGAGCCACAGACCAGGAGAAAGAAAACAGAAAGCCAGCAGATCTCTTCCCATCAGGAAGTAGACTTATTCCTGGAAAGGTACTACTAGTGTTTGGGGGTCTCCTTTTCTTGCCCAACACAGAGAAGTTAATGCTCACTTTAAAAAGACCAGAGCTCTGACAGCATTGTCAGAGTACAAATAATGAATTAAGCACAAGGAAGGGAAGCAGTGACTTTACAGCTCCCAAGATCAATTCACGCCCACACATGTTCATCGGCCATCTTGGTTACAAGGGTTATCAATTCTTATGCACCACACTTAAAATAGTAGTAGTAGCCAGAATTGTGAAGTTTCTAAAGAAGAAAAATAACCTAGTTATATTGGGATTAGGTATTAGTTCAAGCTGTTTCAGAGACATTTAAGCAATAAGGTGGTTTGACTATCAAGCAATAGTATATGTTGGCCTCTGGCTAAGTTGTAAAAACAGCACAATTTGATTAATGGCATGAGCTGGTCACAAACATCTCTCTGGGAGTTTCATTTCCTGCTGAAAGCTTACTGACAAACACACTTTGTTTTCCATCACAAGTCTGGAAAGACATCCTTTTGCTCCGAGAAAACATTACTTCTATGTTGCCTTTTAGAAGGCACACACAAAAAACTAACACAAAATCCCCACAGCATCTTTATTTCCTTCTCTGGTTGTCTGTTGGTGGAGGTAGTGGTCGTTGCAGGGTTGGGCAGATTATATGCACTTCTCTCCCTGCATATTTTTCTCCATAATGTCTTTATATCTAGCTGGTGAACAGCTGGTGTGCTGCAATGTTGAGCAAACCAGTATTTCTCTCTTATTTCTGTCACTCACAAGAGCACTGTGAGAATTAATCCATGCATGTTTAGAAAGCACTCAGATCCTATGCTAAACAAATGCTGTAACACCACTAATATTTATATAGTCCATCCATCAGCAAATGTATTATTTAAAAACTATGACAGCAGCAGAATATTTACAGATTCTCTTTAAAACCTGGATCTATAGATTCTAGAATCAGTGCAAGATAAGCACCACAGTAACAAGAAGTTATCATCAAGTCTCGGGTGTCAATCAGTTGAGGAAAATAGTTTGCCAGACATAGCACCAGAGTGCTAACACGGGCCATGATACAGGTGATCAAGACTACTACATAGGGCAAGAGTCTTATGCTCTATACAGTTCCCTTGATTTCAAGGGCAGTAAGCACTGCTATCAAGAAGGGTTTTTGGTTGGGGGGTGCTGTTTTTTTTGTTTTGTTTATAAATGAAAAAGGCTAACGCACCTTAGGATGATTCACTAAGATTTGCAATCCCATTGCAGAATCAGTCAGGAAAAACAAATGCCATCACTTAGTTCATCACACCCCCAAGAACATTAATGGGGGAAGTAAGTGTTTGACTGATTATTCAAGGCAATAGCCAAGCCTGGAGAATGAGGATTAGACTTCAGAAGACTGTTATTCCCAAATCTTGAAAGTAGTCGTTCTTCAAGAATCAGGTTTTTATAGAAACAAATAAATACTTTCATCTGTAAGTGTCTATGTCCTGGTTTCAGCTGG
>NW_010973368.1:5705469-5706333 GCF_000737465.1 Haliaeetus leucocephalus | reverse complement strand
CACTGGGTAGGGGGAAAGTGAGTGAGGGGCTGTGTGGTGCTTAGTTGCTGGCTGGGGTTAAACCATGACATGTATTAGTCTGATCTCACTAGGGTTTTCTAGAATAAAACACTGTGTAATACTCTGCAGGACCACAGGCCAAGTTTGGGGGGTTTTGTTTTGTTTTTTGATTTTTATAATCTGTATTGGTAATGAACGGTTTAGACACTGGTTCCTAAACTGCTCCCTCTCACTAGTTTGTGAGCTTATACCAAGTACAGCATTTCCAGCCAGCAGTCTGAGAAGGAGCTGGGTGGCCTGTACAAAACAGAGGGCCATGAAATTTTCCCCAGTCAACGGCCTGGCATTTATGACTGAATGGTTAAAGGAACCTTTAACACAGGAGAACGCTTAGTAAAATACTAATGCTTCAGATCTGCATGCTCTTCTCACGACTTGAGTCTTAACATCCGATTTCCCTACTGGTGACATCGGCTAGCAAAGCACTTCAGCGTCTAGAGGACAGCAACGACTTTGGCATCTACCCTGCCGCCCACCTAGCCCATACCAAAAGGTGAAAGGGAAAGAAAACAAAGAAGGAAACAAGCTTGAAACCAGGCCTACCCAGCTGCCCTTTGACCACCAACAACAAGCCACCCCAAACCAGCAAGAGCCCCAGCCCCGTGCCTTCTGACCATTGCACTCACACACGCCATCCCCGCTACCTCTTACCGCCCGGGCCCTCAGGCCCCCCCCGCGTACCGCGGCCTCGCCTTTGCGGGAACGCCCTCCGCCGCTGACGGGGCGCTAGGACCCGCCCGCGGGGCATCGGCGGCCTCCGCTCCGCCCTGCCCTCTGGCGCCCTCTCGCGGCCGCCCGCAAGGC
>NW_010973368.1:5669171-5705459 GCF_000737465.1 Haliaeetus leucocephalus | reverse complement strand
ATAGAGCGGCACCGGATTTTCTCTCTCTCTCTCCGCCCTTTCTGTTTTCCGGGAAGAGGAAGAACTCGGTTAAGTTCTGACCCTTTCTCACTGCGAAGGTTAATTAGCAGTATCTCCAACCGACAGCGGTTCAGTTTTCATAAACGCGGTCCGCATGAAGCGCACTGCGGCTTGATTTTCAGAGGTGCTGAACGGGAACTGTAAAGCACATCGCTCCGGAAGATCAGACGGAAAGGTACATAAATACAAAGTCTCGGTAAACGGCAAAGCACTGCTCTGTTTCGCCTCCAATTTGATAGGAAGCGAAGTATTTATAGATAATGTCATCTTTCATTCACTCCCAAGTCCAGTTTTAAAGTTGCTAAACGTTTGGATAATGCAAAGCATGCTTCATATCAAATAGGTAAATGAAGTTTTACCTGTAAGCCAAGCCTGCGGGCAACTGGGTCACTTTTAACATCGCTTAACGTCACTGTAGTAATTTCAAGCAGGTAGAGAGTAAAAGAAGTGCCAAGTACTACTGTGATGAGCTGGAATTAAAGGGTTTCTAGTTTCTCGTTCAACATAGCTAGCATCACAAAGCAAAACAGCTTCTAGTTTTATACTGACGCTGACTTTTAATGACGTGTCAAATGCAGGCACATAGTTTCATGCAAAGAACAATAAAAAGACTATTTGTATCAGAACACCAGTCTAGGACAGCCATCTGGATCAGCAAATTTAGTCTTTTATATTTATAGTCAACTAAGCAATAGCCACATAATCAAAAATGATGCACAAAACATCTGCTCTTTCACCAACAGATAAAGAAATACCCCTTCAGCATATACACAAATGAAATGCAAAAAAGCACCTTTTCTGTGAATTTCCTCTTCTGTAAGCCACATCTGATTATCTACTGAATAATGCTATCTGACAGAATATAATACCATCTATATCAGATTATGACATTAAGGTGAATATTTATACTATATGCAAACACATGTGTGCAGAACAAGAATTGGACCACAGAGGTGCTGCCACGGCACAGATTGTATTTGGCACCCGAGGAATACAAAGAACAGGAGGCTTTTTTGGTTCAGTGAACAAACTGGAAACACAGGAAGGAAATGAAAATCACTTCAGGCCAACCTGAAAATGTCCTTGTTTTTTGGACCAAAAATTGCCCCCCAAAAACAACCCAGAAACAATTCTGCATGGAGCTTTTGAAATTCAAAGCTGAGAAGGGCTGAAGTACTCGGTCAATGCCTTCTTCGTTGTGGCATTCAATGGCAAGGTTTGCCCTCAGGACTCTAAAGTTTCTGACATATATAAATTCATGGGACCAGAAAGGCTGCATCCAAATGTACTGGGGGAGCCAGCCACTGTCAATGCAGGAACACCTTCAATCACCATTTAAAGGCTGCAGTCGTAGACGGAGGTCCAAAGTGACAAAAAAATGAAAACAAAAATTGTTAAAAGCTGGCCGTGTTTTGAACAGTGAGTTGGACTGCAGACCTCCAGAGACCCCTTTCCAACCTAAATTGTTCTATGAAAACATTTTGTTTCACTGGCAGCCAGAAGTTTGTATTTTCACTGACTGGGAAAGGAGATAATTTTAGAATAAATTAAATGTTGAGACATTGTTAAAAATGAAAAGTCAAAATATTTTTATATTAAATACCATAATATTTTTATGTTTGCCATTTCCTTTTTCATAAACACTTGCCAAGTTCAAACTAAATTCACAAATAGATGTAGTCAACATAAATCTGCACTTTTCAGCTAATAAACTGTTCAGATGAAAACACTTCATCTAGTTCTACTTGGCAGCTGCTTTCAGCAATACTACTGCTGAAAAAATACAAAATATTTGTGAGAAAAACCTCTATTCAGAGAAACTGCATATAAAATTAACTACTTCGGGCAAAGCTTATGGACTAATGTCCCTATTTATCACTATTTATTTAGCTAATCTACCTACCAACATACATAAAAATATTCTTAGCATCAGACATCAAAACCATCAACGACAAGTCTGTATTGTCACCTGGGAACACTGGTCCTGATCAACTTCAGGTCTATGAGCTTCAGCTGACCAGCAGCTCTGCTGTACAATGAGCAGTAATGTTCTGCAACATGCTAGAGACAGATGCCCTTTCCATCCAAGTTATTCTTTTGGAATGTATTCTTAAAATGGTATGGATGTTTACAGTATAATCTTACAGAATGATCCCTGAAGAAACAGGTAGATTTTACGTATAAACATCAGTAGAAAAAGAGAGCTTGCCCTTATGAAACTAACCTTGATTCTTTTGGTCTTCATACTGAAAGATTTGTCAAAAATGCTTCCTACGCTCCTCACCCGTGTTCATTGCAGAGATGGCTGCTACAGCCCCATCACTGGCACCATACCGCAGAGTAACATGGAGGAAATCAAGTCTCCCCTGAACAGGTAATCATACTAAGTCACCCACATTCTCTTCAGGTGCCTCTCACCACAGCAGTCATTCAGCTCAAGCCCTCCCCAGTCACAGTTATTAAACACGAACACTGCCACCCCCAGGGCCTCTCAGCAGGAGGAAGCCCGGCCACCTCCATTTCTCCATAAGCCCCTATACAGAGAGAAACAGGCTGTATCTCCTATCTTCACTGCACCTGACCTGACAGATTTCCTCTGAAAAAGAAAGCATGAAGACACATTTCTCCTGCAGTCCTCTCACCCTGAGCAAATACTGGGAACTACTTATAAAGTCAAATTGCAAGACTGTGCAGGGAAATGCCTAAACCTCCTTACCAAGGCTTGTTTGCGCCAGTTTTCAATTTCCTTCCTGACAGTGTCAACCCCCTTATTGACATAACATGATTCGTGCATGTGACCACAGCTAGTATAGAAGGCATTTATTTTACTATAACCAGAATTTACATGCACTCAAGGAAAGATGATTTTTTCTGGCTGCAAGATTGACACTAATGCTACACAATCACTTCTCTGGCTTTAGGCCAGACCCCTGCTATGCCTGTACCTTTTACATTCAGTTAACATCCAGTTTCATGAGGACAAGAACTACAGCTCAAACTATCTGAACAGGTCTATCACCTTTTGTCATTGGTATTTGCGGTGAAATTGTAGCATAAGGCTGGATTCACTCTGGTTTTCATTAATGAAAGGAAGGTTTCTGCTAGCCGCCACTCTGAAGCAAAGGAAGTATGTGCATGTGCGTGGGAAAGCATGGTGGGGAGATGCAAAGCAAAAAGAAAGTTAATTTTCCTGGTGGGCTGATCCTGAAGTTTCTCTACCACCCCCTCCTTCTGCTCCTTCTCTATTTGCAGTATACCTTATGTCCATATAGGCAACACACTGGATGTGTAACAGAACCACAACTGGTCAGAATATGGTGGAACAGTCCCACCATGCAGTCTCTCTCATTCATAAATGACAGAGACCCAAGTGGCAAAGCATCTCAGCAAACGGCTACAGATTGGCAAGGCTCAGAGAGGCTTTAATTCCATTAGAAACCTTAAAAAAAAAAATTAAAATATTTGGGAGCAATATATGTATTTATAACAATTTAGATACCTGTGAATCTTAATCATAGGGAGTCTTAAGATGCAGAAACAGTTCAAGAATTTCTTGGAAAGAAATGCAGACAATAACCAGGACAAAGGAATACCCTGGAAATATTATAGGGATAAGAATCTTTCTTTTCATCGATTCTTTCATGTCCGATGACTCTGAGCCAATCCTACACAGAATATGAATTGGCTGGACATTAGCCCCTTGAAGAGCTTAAATAGCATCCTAGCTATGATCTAGGTATACCAATGGAAGGACATCATGATCAATTATATTCCAATTTAACAATCATCAGAAACTGTCAATTAACTTGTCATTTCAAACTCTTTCAGAATTTTCTCTCCACTCATCTATACCCTCAAAAGAATTCAGTGCATCAAATAATAAGACAGGGGTGGAGAGGGGGAACCATATTTCTAACGGCTCAGAGGAAAAAAACTCAACATTACAGATAGGCTACAGGAACCCTTGGGAACATTCAAAACGTATTCAAACTTGCAAAACTCAACACACACAGACTTAGTTCCAGCTGATGCCTTACACTATCCTGTCACTACAGATATATAAAAGATACAAGGACAAGTGACCTCAAAGAACTTTATACTTAAATAGCCATAGACTAAATCCGAGGCATTTCTCTCTTTCTCACAGAGGCATTACAGAACACAGAGAGCACGAAGTCTGAAGTCCTCACACTCATATTTCTCTGGATATAACAGGTTAATAGTTTTTTCCTACATTACAGCAATATTTAGAGACTTCTTGCAAAATATTATGCCTCTCTGTAATGGGTGTTTAGCAAAAGTAAATGGTTGTTTATGACTCTCAGCCCAAGTAGTTTATTCCTCTAGTACCATCAGTGTTACTTTTCCCCACAGATGATGACTGGCAATGTCAAGGTATGGTTAGGAGACATTAAAGCTATCATGGCAAAGAAATAAATACGTTGGGAGGTTCTGGTACATTCTTCAGAGTTGTTTGACCTGAATTAGTTCTTTCTCAGCTTCTCCTCCAATCCCTGACAGTCACTGGGTAAAACCAGCAGTAATCTGTGGTTCCAAACCAGTTTCTCACATTGCCTCTCTGTCACTTTCATTTCTATGAGTTATGCCTCTGACTCTGTCCCTGCAAGATTCAGGGGGAATCACAAGTTTTACCATGCCATAGTATCTTTGTGATCCATGAGTGCCAATCTTGTCAGGAAGAAGTAAATTAGCCAGGGACCCTAGCAACACACAGGAAAAAGTTTATATGAAAGTAATCACAAGAACAGTGTACTCTAAAAGCAACACAGTTGAGCTGGTGGCAAATATGACTCAACATACCTGATGTTGCCCAGTTTCCAGTTCTTCTCATTAAGCCTTCTTCACACATTAACTAGAGCTCTAGTTAGACAGCCTGACTTGCATCAGCCTCTGTAGACAATGGAAGCTCTTCCTGACAAAATTTACAAGTAGTGGCTCAGCAGTAAACACAGCCCCAACATCTTGTATACATGAACAGCTTAAAAATTCTTGAGGAAAAAAACCCCACCCATGTACAACAAACTTGTATTTGAACTTCCTAATGAGCTAGAAAATTAAAAGCCTTCTGCTATCCTACCCAATGCCTTTCATCTCTACCAGGAGAAAGCTTGCATGGAGAGTAAGTTATGCAAGATAGATCTGCTAGTGAAAAGGGCTCAGAAACTGATTGTATAACAAGGAGAAAGAACACAAAATGAAACCCCAATTGCTAAGAAGATCCTGTGTCCCCAGATCTCTTGCATTCAAGCCCAGAAATATAATCTCAGGCACCTCCACTGTGACCAGCTTCCACAGTGTCCTAAAGAAAGAGATACAATCTTAAAGACCCAGAATCTAACACCTGCAGATGTTTTAGGATGACACACTTGAATACACTTTGAAAGTAAATGGGAGATAGGTATCACTATGAAGTGCATGCTGCAGTTCTGCAGCCTGGAGGTGCCACTGGTGTGAGTTACAGTTGAAGCAACCCAGAGCAAATAGAAAGGCTTCAACCTTTTGACCAAACATTGGTGATTTATTTTTGTCACTACATGGATAGCTAGGATGAGCTGATAAGCTGCAAGCTGAAGAAACAGTTTGGAACAATCAACTCTATCCATTAAGAAAGTGGCTTTTCTTCAGCCAGCCTGCCCAACTTGCTAAGACTCAGGCAAATCCCCTTTGCTCAACACCTAATTCAGTCAGGACACAGGAATGAAAGCCGCTTCTGCCCACTATACTAACACAAAGTCAAGATTTTGATAAAACCCAGAGAGTATGGTCAAGACTTGTATACTAAACTGACATGATTTTGATGCTTTGCATAAAGTGAGTTTCATCTTAAGAAATTCATTCAAGTATAGCAAATAAGTCTGGTAAAACTGAGGCATATGGTCAGGCATTATTGTCCATAGTTCACATTAACCAAATATAAATATATTATTTGGGGATAAAGAAAATACTTGCAATTTGGACAAGTCAAGCAGTCATCCCACGAGTGCCTAAACAGAGGAAGAGTTGCAAAGAAAAAATGACTGAAACTGTCTACTCTCACCAGAATTCACAACAATTCACTTTCAACATTCACAATAAATAAGGCACAAAAAGTACCAAATGTAATATTTTTCCCTCATTTATGGTTCGAATGACAGTTTTGATAAGCTCTAAAAAGGGCTGAAACACATACCTTCACTGAGGAAAAAAACCAAAGGCTAACCCTTTAGTTTTTCTTTTGTTTCAGGCCCTTTTCTTCTGATGTCTGCACCTCTATATAATACCTTTTCATACTTTTGGCACATGTGCCCTAACAGTGTTGCATGATTTTAGAAAAACAAAGCATGCCTATGCTATGTTTAATTCCAACAAACAGGAGAGCAGCAACCTGTGCTATTACCATGGATTTCCTCATGGAACAACCAAAGCACACAGCTTCCAAAAGGCTTGATTCTAGTACTGTCTATGACTACCAATCCCATTTCAAGATACTCTCCTTGACATCTCCCAGCATCTTTCCATCATTTTTACATGATGTTTGCATCCAGTTCTCTTAATCTTTCAATTTGCTCTTATGTTCTGCTTTGATTAGATTCTTTTTTTAATAGTAATAGCAAGGTACTTAAGTTGTATAAGTGTGATAAGTTCTTCATAGGAAAGCAAAATTGCATTAATGTTACTGGAGCTGCAAGGAATGTTCTCTCAGCTGCTTATCTCCAATGCCACAGGTAATCATCTGAATGCTGTGGAGGATTCTGGTTGCAAGGCTCTGCCACTTCTTACAAAGCTCCCTGCTTGTAGCGCTTGATCTCTAACACCATAGCGTCCAAGAGTAAGGTTGTCAAGAACTTTTGTGTATGTCTTTAAGATGTCAAATAGGCTTCTGATGACATAAGGACAGAAATCTCAAGTCAGTGAGATTTTCAGTAATATTTAAAACTTCACTGCACAAGGTCCTGCAAATTGACCTAGTCAAACCTACTTTGCATAACACCCCAGACTGAATGGCTCAGGATATCCCTTCCAAACTAAATTATTCACAATTCCCTTATCTTGTCTCTTGGAAGAACTAGCACTACTAGTTCTGCCTATACTGCATGGTCTGGTTAACACACCTCCCAGTACCAGACTCATATGCTGAAATAATTAAAAAAAGTACAGATAATCTGGAAGACAGATGAGAAGCTGGAAACCAAGATAGGCACAAGAAGCTAGCAGACAGGCAGGTAAAGATGAGAAGATATACTGAAAAAGAAAGCGGTGTAGAATGACATATTAAAGTAAAACAGAGGAGAGCATGCCCACAGCAAGAACAATCACTGTAGGAAACAATAAGGATAGGCTTTGAGGTAGAAAGACAGAGATACAAAATAGGTGACAGGAAAGACAGACTACATTATTTGAAAAGACCTTTGGGAATAAAGAAGCCTAAGGAATAACTAAAAATAAATGCTTTGCTAGATACATAGTCCGAACATGATATTTGAAGAGGAAAAAGCCACAGAGGTAAGAAATTGCTTTTTTAAAAGCTGAAAAAGAACAACAAGCTGCAGGCCTTCACACTGAAAATAGCATTTGCAAGCAACCTCCTGCTCTTCTTCAGAAGAAACTGAAAATAATGTTTCAGAGTGCAGAACAACAAAGAAAGGGATGGCAAGCAGCGTCCTGGGCATTTCTAGGCAGCTCCACAAAGCACAGCTGAATGTTCAGTCAGCTCTCAGATTCAAATACTAGCCTCCTGTTCACATAACATGCACAAGCATAGCCAAGTCTCTGTAACCTCGTCACATGTATGAAAGCGGCGAAAGAACAACAAAATAATCAGAAATGTGCACTACCTTGAACATCTGTATATTTTTATTAGAGCGAGGAATGAAAGAGAGGGGTGTACTGAGAAGACTAACTTGCAGTTATGATCCTGTATTAACTGCTGAATTTAACACCTCATGCAGGGATTTACATACTTGGATATTTATGTGCCAATTGTACATGGGCTTACTTGTATTCCTAGCACACACTTGAAAATCAACAAAAGTAAAGCAACTGCAGTTTTTGCTGGGAAGGCAACTTCTTTTTACCCTTCTCTTTCAGTCACAAAAGTGCCAGGCTAAAAAGACCCTAAAATTACCAAGAACTCAGTTTGTTACACTGCAGCACCAACACTACTAAAAATAGAATCTGGTAAAATTCTGTAACAGTTTCCAAAAAATATAGGAACTACTAGGGTGTCCTGGTTTTTCTAAAGCAAATAAGCATGCACAACTTTTTCTGCAAACTAGCCAGTCATGAATCTATCTTCTGCACTCCACATGCAGAACGCAAGTCATTTTACTGAACCCTCCTGAAATTCAGTATGCCTCTTCACAGCAGACCAAGTGGAAATACCACATTGGAGTTGGAATCAAGCTCCGAGTAATTTCAGTAGAGTTGCATTCAGGATTAATTTGGCTCATTAACTCTCTTGTAAAGATGTTGAACTGACCCAGCAACTCGTGTCACTATAGTGCAATGCCCCAGAGAAGCAAGCAGGAAATATCTTGCCCAGAAGTCCTCATCTGACCTGTTACTGATGTCCATTGCAGATTCTATTGTTTTCTCTAACAGAACGGTAGATGTGTTGATTTCTTGGGCCACAAAGACCTATGCAATAAAAATGATCTGACAAAATAGCAATGAATTTGTCATAACCCACCTGGGGTTTTTGGGGGTTGCGTTTGGGGTTTTTTTGGTGGGTTTTTTTTTATTTTGGCATGTGGAAACCATATTGAATGAAACTTCAGAAAGAGAGTAGCCCTACCACAACACAGATTAAATAAATTACAAAGAACAGACAGCATGCTTGCTTGCTTAATTTACTTCACTGGTAAATACTGCATTAAGAAAAGCATTCAGAGGCTTCCTTTAGAGTATTGAGTTATTATAAATAGTGCTAAAATAATAACAATGCAAATTGGGTTGCACTTTAGGAGACAGAAATAAATACTAAGTCATGCTGTGGGACCACTACAAAATTAACATAAAACCAATAATCACACTGAAATTAAATGAACTGCTACCACATTGTTGAAGAGGAGTTAAAATACCATGGTGTTTGAAACTTAATGAATAAGCTGATTTTAATTCAGAAGACTGTTCAGCATTCAAAGCTTCTAAGTCAGGTAAACACCTCGGGAGTGCCAGGAAGCTGACTGACAGTGACTATTCCCCTTGTACAACTTCACACTACTTAGCTTCTCTAGAAGAAAACAAAGAAAAATCTAGCATCAAAACTGCGTTGGCATTTAAAATGGAACGAGCCTCCACACTTTCTTCTGGTTTGTCAGGTATTAAACCAGTGCTGCCACCTGCCCCTGCTGAGCACTGCTCTGATTGGGACAATATACTTCCAATCACTCTGCACTAAAGCTGATTCTCTCATAAAGGAATTCTTCACATTTTAAAAAAGCAATAGCCAAATGCCAACACGCCTGGTTTATTGTGGGGTAAACTAATGCTCAACTATGGCAAGTGATAGAGTCTTCCTTAAAGTCTCAAAATTACAAAACTGAAGGTAGAACTACTTTCAAATTAATTGAAATGTGATGCTGGTGCTCCCTTGAAATAGAATAGATATTGGAAAAGTGCTCTTTACTTCCTGAAAAATCAGGCCATTTTAAGTCATCACATCAGCTAAGATCTTGCATTTTGAGATGCAAAGTAGCCTTTCTTTTAGCAGCCTGTCATCTTCACCTGCATACACTCTCATCCAACCAAGTGGGCTTGAAGCAAAATTTGATTGCAATAAAAATGTTCCTGCAGAAGTTAGAGTTTTAACCTTGGCATTCTGACCATAACCTTGATTTGACAGTTGCAGTTGAAAGATTTAAATGTCTGCTTCCAGTCCTTTTTTTTTTTTTTTTTAAACACTTGTCTTTTGTTTCTGCTGACATGAGTGACTTAATTGAGGATCACAAAATAATTGCAAGTGAATTCTACTCTACGTGACTGCACAATAGTGAAATACATACCTGTATAGTTTGTAATTCTGGAAGTAATTTCAAAATAGGACTAGTGTAATTTACAAGGCTGACTTGGGAAAAAAAAATTGGTCCTGATTCAGAAGTAATGGGGTTTTGGAAGAAAAGGGGAGAGATGAGGAGAAAATGTGAGAAGAAATCCTGAAGTCCGCAGGCACTATAGTAACTTCATTTGGTCTACAAGTTTTACCATTAACGTTTGGTGAAAAGTTTTCTCCAAAGTAACTTCATTAGAAAACCCGGAGAAGAATGTTTTAAAATGGCAAACAAAGATGACTACATCAAAACCCACCAATCAATGACACTGAGATGCACAAATCTCTACAATTATCAATGTCTGCTTCACAGCCTTATCAGCAACTTTCTCACTCTGCATATAGAGTTTAGGAATAGATGGAACAATATCATATCTCTGTAAAACTTTCTTCAAAAACACTTGATTTGGCCAGCTGAAGGAAGGATTTTACAAGATCATTTTTCCACCAAACCAGTGCTTTTGGCATCAAGACTGATATTTAAGTACTTCCTGCTTTTGAAAATTATATTGGAAATAATCTGTGGCAGTTATCTCTTTATTCCCACAGATGCTGAAAATACAACTGTTCTCTCCTTTACTATTCTACCCAGTCTATGGCAGAAAGCAGGGGAGGGAAGATGACTGTAGCAGGCAGTCTTACCTGAAAGACAAGGTAATGCTATCGTATAAGGTAACACAAGTCTAATACAGTAAAAGCTGTTTGCAAGCTCCCCGGCTAGATGGGAAAATACTGGGTTAAATTTACAGGCAGAAATAGTCTGTCAATATCAATCTTTTACCCAACTTCAACTTTAGCTAAATTTGGTAAGCAGATAATTTCCCAGTCCCTCTGACCACCCTTTGGCAAGATTAGGGAACAAAATGTTCTCTCTTGGTTCTGCCAAATCTAACTCAAGAAGAGATAAAACAGTGAGATTCCATCACTTGCAGGAAAGAAAAGGAAAAAAAAAAAGCTGCCTGATGCTCGCTCTAATCTCTCTTATCATACACCATCATCCCCTTACCACCATTTACACCGCTAGGTTCTCCATGCTCTCCTCTCAGTGTTGAGGACATCTGTTGTGGCACTCTACCACACTTGGGGCAGCAATTATGTGACAGATTTCACTCCAAGGAACACTAGACTGGAAGGGAATGCACAGGTAATTGAGTCCAGTCAAACAATTGCAAACACCCACGCAACTGCTACCTAGTTAAGTAGTCCAAAGTACATGCTTCACTAATACCTACATATCCCTGTCTTTTAAACATTTCCCTATATCCTATGATAAATTTAAGACTTCCAGTAAAGCTCTCCTGATCTTCTCTTTTATATCAATCTTTCCAGACACTGTTTAACATTGGCTCTTCTAGATCTTGCAGTTTATCACCTACCCAGTATAGAACTGCATCCAGAACAGACTACAGTATTGTACTGCAGATGCTAAAATGCTCAAGAAAACTATAAAGAGGAACTATCACTTTTCCACACTGCAACAGAACATTTTCATGTTGAGCTCCAAATCCAGAAGGACAACTACATTATAATGGAAATTCAGACTTAATGCTTTTGACGCTCAAATGATGGCACTCCTTTCAGGACTCGACGGCAACTGTCTCACCAAAGGAAATTACTAGCAGAAAGGGACATCTCTGAAAGAGAGGCACTAATGATGAAAAAATAAAAACAAAAAAAACCCCCAACAAAACAAAAAAACATTTAAGCAAAGGGAGTTGCTTCATACTTACACATTTGGACACAGGAGTTCTTCACAGCAGGTGCTTCATTACATGCACTGCCTCACAAGTCTATAGAGTTGAAGAGCCTGAGCAATACAAATCTCTGGGCTTTACACAACTCTCCATACAACTCCCATGTTTGCTCTTTGAGAGCTCTTCAGCACTTCATTCTGCAAAGCTCATTTACCTGTCAGCCTCCCCATCCTTAGAATTCTCATGAGACTTCTCTGATAAAAAGCAACACATTCAACTGCACACTGAGCAAGTATCCAGTCCTAAAGGACATCGAATACATTCCAAGCCTCATAATCAGATATATATTCCTCTCTCCATGATGTCTAGTAACACTACATCTTTGGTACTGACTGCATCTTTTTGGGGGAGAAAAAGAAGGCTGGTTTGACCTAAACCAGTGGTACAATACCCTAAAAAAACAAACAAAAAAAACCAGCAACAAACCAGACAACCCACCAACGACCACACACACACACAAAAAAAAACAACAGAGAAACCCAAAACAAAAACCACACAAAACCAAAACAAAGACCACAAACACAAAAACACAACACAAAAAAAACTGTACGGGTAGGAAATGAAGGTTCCAAGTTTTGACAGGTTAGTCTTTGTTTCCAAAAGACTTATTCCACACAATGGATGGGAACTACTTCTGGACCTTCTGACTACTCTTGGAGGAAATGGAGGGGTTCTGGAAAACCACCGTACCCTTAGAAATGGAGAAACAAGCAAAGAAACCTGAATTAATAACAGTACTCAACTGTCAGAAGGAGACAGGGTATAAGGTACAGTTAGTATCATAACTGCTACTTTGGAGCTGTAGCTGCCCACCTTGATCAGTTCAAAGGATTGTCCACAAGGTAAAAAAACAATGATGAAAAGATAATTAAGTGAAGCATTTATGGTGGTACCGGAGAAGAGCTATTTCTAGATGCTTTTGAAGCCTAGTCAGTGAATGCTATGCAACTATTACCCTTAAATGTAAGAAATTTAATAGCCTCAAGTCACAACTAAGTAACAACAGTTTTGAGAAAACAAGCACAACAGAAATGTATCTCTCAAATTCAAGAGAAAAAGAGAACAAATGCAAGAATCTCAAAGCAACTACAAACAAAAGCAAACCCTGATAAAGTACCATCCCTTTCCTACAGGTAAAGAAATGAGAGTCCCAGGAGAAAAGCCCCTGAGAAAGGGGAGAGGAGGATAACCAAGGCCACTCAGCAGGTTAGGTGCCAAGCTGGAAAGGGAATGCAGTTCTACAAGCTCCCAGTTTCCATTTTTAAACAGAAGTAGTTATTACCTAAATAACTATAACATATAACCTATAACATATAATAAAGGTGGGGGAAGGAAGTTTAACAATGCTATACTTGTGCTGTGCATGTGGGTTGGGGGAGGGGGTGGTGTGTGTTTCTTTGTTTGAAATTTCTTACAGCAGAAAAAACAGAAATGTCTTATGCAGGTTAAAGCATAAGCAGCCTTTACATGAGTATCAATACATATTGTTAGTGTGCCATGTTACAGAAGTTACTACAAATAAGTTTCAAAACCCTTATCAAACTTTTTTTGTTATACTCTTTTAACTGTAAAACCAAGTGTCTTAGTTACACAATGCCATTTGTGCAAAGCTTAGAGAGACTATCACCAGCACCAAAACTGACCTAAGAAATGTCAGATCTTTGAAGGTTAAAAGCCCAAGCTCTTTGTGGGTAAAATGTAAGGAAAGGGAAGCCCTTTAAGTATTAGGTACTTCCTTCCCAAAAGGGTAAAGTCTTAATTCCTTACAATGTTAATGTTTGCTTGGTAATAACAGATTGTCCATTTAATCGGTGGAGATACACCTCTGGAATTTACGTGTGTCTTTATACACAATCCCACCAATCCTTGGACGGTCATCCTTTGAAAAGTCTATTCCAACACTCATTCAGTGTATATAAACTCTTCAGGGAGACAGAAGACAGCAGGGAGATGTCAAGACTGTTTTAGTTTGGGAAAGGGAGAATGGTGGAATACAGATAAATCCTTGAAGAAACATGGACTAATTTTACATGGCGCTTCCCTGCGTGAATAACCAATAAAATCTCCTTTGCTTGCCCATAAATTAGCTTAGTTCTAGGATACCAGGCAAAAAGCTGCCCACATTATATTACAAGGACCACATTAATGGAGCAGAGCATGTAAACGGCTACATTAACTCCCCAATCCAGAACAATGAAGAGGGCATTAAAATAAGCCGCTCGCTGGTACACTGATCTCAGTACTGCCCCCATTAAAGCCACATCAGTGAATCCTCTCAGCTGCGTTATTGGATTGATTTTTAGCACCTCATAATGGAATCTGCTGGGCATAGCTGGGAAATGAGAGGTGGGCAGTGACACTGAAGGGAAAAAAAGTCCTCTGGCCCTGTGTGATCTGATTTGTCTCTAATTACAGCCTTTTACTGCTTTACCTGGAAACCTGCTGCAAGAAGCACTATCCAGTTATCTTCACTCCACTTCCTAGATATGTGGAAACGGTGAGTTTGTGACCAGAACCTACTAAGCAGCTTCCCAACCCTATCTGGCCTCTTAGCTAGTTTTGAAGGAGAGCCACAAATTCCAGCTCACACAAAGACTTCCACAGCAATGAAAAGAAGCAAATTTCACACAGATCTCCCTTAACAGCATTGCTTTTTCCCTTTGCTTTACTATGCTGTGCAAGAAGGTCCATGCAGACTTACAGTTTAAATAGATTTTTTCATATCAAACCCACTGTGGTAGCATTAGAGCCAAGAATTTCGATAATAACTGCAGTGAACAATAACTACAGCAAAGATCCTCTCAAAGGTTTACCCAAAATTATTGTGCTTTTGACTAGTAGCACTGCCGAAGCCTAAGAGCTGTAAACTCTTTGGAGTGGCTGGAAAAACAAAATTGTAATAGCAATCAGTAGCAATTAGCAAGTATATTGCCTTAATTGTTCTAGAGTTAAAAAGAGTATCACACAGGAGGTTTAGAACCCTACTGAAAAAAATCAAATAAGAGGCAGGGAGTGGATGAGAGTTTGTCCAGCCTAAAAGACAACTACCCTTTGCATACTAAGCCACACTTCCCTTCAAATCAAGTCTAGCAGAATGCAGAATACATAGCAGACTACACAACTCTGCAAAGCATTTCCCAACTGCATGTCAACATTTCATCTAAACAGACAAGCAAAAACTAAACAAGTCTTTAAACTGTTGGAGTTCCTAGAGGTAGAAAAATTCCAATTCTACATCTGCTCTAATTTAGAGAAAGTACAATTTCATTAGAGATTTCTAAAGCCTCTAGAACAACAACAAAAAAAATCTTTTAGAGGAACAACAGGAAGAATACCAATGAGATTAGCCAGTCCTGCACCATGGATAGGATACTAATTTTCTTTCTCACTCCTCAGCTTACTGGCAAGTGTCTCAGATGCCAGAGCAACTCAGTTCACCACTGAGACACTGGAGAGACTATTCACAAATAGTCTAACAGTCTTTAATATTGGAATAGACCAAGTTAATCAGCATTATTGCCTCTTTGATTAACTTCCTCCTGCTCATGGAATTGTAATAATAATAATATAATGTAGGAGCATCAAAATTACTATAGTGCTACTTAGGGACCCCAAAGAAGTTAACCTCTACATGTGTACCACAACAGAAAGAAGATAAGATTATTAACTGATTTTATTTAAATTGCAAAATACAAGCAGCTGCAAAATTTTAAAAACATTACACATTGGCTTCATGTTTAACAGTTATTGTCTTTTGGCTCTTCTATAAATAATGATTTATACTCACAAATTTCAGGTACTTGCAATGTGATTCGAACAAAACATGAGAACTTAATCAATATATTATGCAAATAGAAAGTATTTTTGAAGTTTGAGTATGGTTATAATAATTACCGCTAATAATTCTAGACTTGCTTCAGTAATACTATGAAATAATTTTAAAAAAAAGTATTGACAGTAAGTTTCCCATCAGTAGTATACCAACAGCAAGTTATCCTTCAGAACATTCTCAACAGTTACAAGATAATCAACAGTTAAAGCCAAAATCACAAGAAACCTGGGATCAACTCCTATTCTCTTTTAAGGCTGTTTACACAGTTCTACTTCTTACATATAAAACTTTCTTTCCATGGTCGTAAAACCAGGGGGAAAAAAAAGTGTCCTGGATTAAGGAATTCACAAATGAGTTCAGAAGGATATAACATTCTGTTAAATAAGAGATAAGGTAAGACATATTCTGGTAAGCAGCAGTTTGCATAGGTGGTAAAATTCTGCTCTTTCTTACTATCCAGCTGTCATCATCTTCAAAGGCTGACTAGCAAGCACCGTAGGCAACATATAGCTGGTTGAAAGTGTATTGAGGTATTGTGCCAATAAAATAAGCGCCACCTGTGCACCTCCCTAAAAATGGTCTCTTTAATATTTCTGAAAAAGTGCAGAGACTACATCACTGCTGCCTCCAGACAAAACACCTACATTTCCAAAGACAAGCATCACTGCAAATAGGTCAGTTTCTCCTCTGCTGTAGGAGGGCATGACTGGTGGGGCTCTCTTCATGCTACTTGCATCCACAACAAGTTATAAATCATTCTTCATCCACATCGAACATGTTTAGTCCAACTGAGGCATACAGGATACATTATCCTTTCAAGCTGTAATCTTCAAGAAACATACTAGAGAGGCGGCAGAGGGGAGACACAGGGGACCCAAAGGGGATAGAATCAGTGGTCTTTATCAACAATCCAACACCAGGATATTTAAAAGCATTTGTAACCAAGCTTATGAGTGACCGAACAAGTAACTGTCCCAGGCCAGTTTTTGTGCATTGCAGGAAAATATTTTGTACTTTTTCTAGTATTACAGGGTAACATTATTTGCATGTGAAGACATTCTGTTCTTCAATATATATCTAAAGAATAGATGGATTATCCCTAACTATTACAAATACAGACACTAATATCTACTTTGTGACCAAAGCTGACTTCGATGTTTGTCTGTGTGGAAATACACACTGGTCTTCAAAACAAGGATATAATCTATTTTGCATAACATTGCCACCACTGTATCAATAAACACCATATAACTGCGTTATCAGGTGAAAGAATGCCACAGCCACTTGGGAATACTGATCCACCTATGCCCCAAATACAAAAATCTACACCTTTCAAGATGTCCTCATCACATAACTGAAGATAATTAAATGAGGATAATACTCAAAGATCTTTTGGTAAATAAAGCAACCGCCCAGATGGGTCACATCACAACAGAACAGTTACACTGCAGACTACATCTTTCTTCTCACTTACACCTGACTTCCTCACCGACATTCTGAATGAACCTACAGACAGCACTTCTGATGCGCAAACCATGGAAAAAACCAGTTTGCCTGAACAGCCCAAAGGCAACACTTCATCTGCCTCTCTGTGCATAACTTAACACCAGACCCAGGATCTCAACTGTTTGTTGGAAGTTTCTCACTCCCTTTAGCATATTCTACGTAAAAGTGGAGCAAGCCAAGTGGGTATGTGTACACGTATATATACACACATATACATAAATCTAGTTCTTGTATTCCTATTGCAAGTTCAACAGACATCTTGGTACTGCCAAAAGCATATAGTAGCAGCACTGACACCAGCTTCCGAAAAGACCAGCAGTTCTGAAACTGTTTCTTGTTATTTGAGTAGGATGCTTGCACAGTGGGTTCACAAACACTTTGAAGACAAGAGACTGTACTACTTCAGTTTTTCTGGGAGTGGCACCTTACATCTACATCAAGACTTTTTATGGATTAGTACCTTCTGTAAACACTGATAAAAAAACTTCACCAGATTAGTCATCATAAGCTCTTAGAGTAAGTTTTGAAGTCGTTTAAACATTCACAGTAGTTTCCAAAAATGTATTATCTCACCTCAGAGCGATCATATTCTTTGCACTAGGATTTCTGCTACTCAAACAGAATACTTCCCTGCTGAGACATTCATACACATTTATTTTAAAGATCATTTTATAAGTAACATCAGTTTTTGGAAACTTCTGAGAGCTTTACATCATTTTACCCTATATCCTTAAGCTTCCAGAAGGATTTCTAACATTTTCTAGACACTGCTGCCGCCTCAGGAACGTGCACTGGATTCTGTGAGTAAAGTACCTAGAAGACATCAACATACGGTGTATTTACTGTTTTATTGTTTCAATTGCCAACAGAGATCTTCTAGAAAGATAAACATGATGCACACCCACTGGGCAAGGTGCCATATACATAAAGCTCATGTGCACGGAGGGATAGGTGTTTATTTCTACATACACATTCATGCACACTTGGATGCAGTATTTTCACTGTACTGAATTATGTACACATTCACTTGTCAGTTATGGGAGGTATTGCAGAAAGCTAGCAGACATTCTATATTGCTTTTTTCACCCCAACTTCAGCAGTGAAATTACACCAAGCGGTTGCACAATCTGCTTCTCAACAGCCAGCCATATACAGTGTACTTTAGAAGAATACAGAAAGTCAGAATTTCACCAATCTAACGTAATGATATGGCACACAAAAAAAAACAAGTACTGTTGAGACTCAAGCTTTATTACTGTCAATATCAACTGATTTCAGTAGTTACAAGTGGAAATTGTTTCCTAATTCACCATCTGTGCCACTACTCTCCTTCACTCGAATGCTACAAAGATGTATTTCATTACGTCAGACAGTAGCTCCTAATCAGTATTCTGTTACCTTCTGCTCTCACTCTTCAACTATTTTCTTCAGGAGTATTTTACAAAAGCTCTGGTCTAAGTATTCATGACAGCTTTCTAAATCCCCACTACTCAAACACAGTTATTCCTTGCAATTACCCAAGCAGTCTACAGAGAATAGGGAAATTTAATCAAATACTGGAATATCACCAACAATGGAAGCAACACCACTGCTTATGGATAAGAAAATTACACTTGTCAAAATTTTAAAGTATCACATCGGATGTGGTCCTTAATACCAGTGTCAGGTTTCATTGCTTTGAGCAAGTCATAACCTTTACAGTATAGTTCAAATCAAGCAAAACACTGCAACAAAAAAATGCACCAAACAAAAAGCACCCAAACTAATGAATAAAAATAGAATTTTGATAGGTGAGGAGAGAGAGAAGTAAACAGATGCTTCACCTGATCCAAGCTATCCAGCGCAAGTAAAAAACGCATCACAGCAAATGCGTACCAGCACAAACACAAAGACTTTTTTTTTTTCTTCTTTCCTCTACAAACTTACAAGCTGTTCACATTTTCATATAGACTACAAAATGTTTTTCCTATAAGCCAACATCACTTAATGCATCTACCACAAAGGAGTGTCATTACCTAGCTCAGCATTTGAAAAGTCTGCATAGGCCTCCTTTTCAGGGTTTGAGTTCCAAAAATTACACTCGCTTTCCTTTGTTTAGTCCAACCTAGGCATTTTCTTTCAATTAGCCCATACAGACAGCACTAAAAAGGGCATACATTCCTGAAAAGTGGTGAACATGGAAAAAAAAAAAGCCCAAATCCTTTATTATAACGTTTCTCTTCGAAGTGCCTCAATTATTGCATTCTACAGTTGTTTTGAATCTGTTCCCATTACGTTTCACATTTGAAATCCTCTTTGAATGGTCAGGAAACCTATATATACAGGCAATTACTTTTTGCCTCTTCAGCCTTCTCAAGCAAGTATTTATTGTTATAAGCTGTCTATTCACCCTTGTATAAAAATGAGACTCTCAGGAGGCTAAGACAGTACTTGCAGTCCAGCCCTTTTGTCTGCTTTTCCACAACCTGCATGTCTTCAGGCTATTCAGATCCTGGACAACCTGGACAATGACTGATTTCCATCAACAATCCCAGTTTACCATTATGCCAGCGCACAAGAAGACTTGTTGCCTCTGCTTTTACCCTCAAAGACCTTACCTATTTGTACACCTACAAAGCAAAATTAAGTTGGCGAGACACTGGAACATGCATCTTGTAAAAAAAAAAAAAAAAAAAAAAGAAAAAAATTACAGAGAATAGTCCAAGCCACATCAATATGAGACAGAAATCAGCCTGCATGAGTAAAATGCCAGTCAGACTGTTCTTTCAGGTATGAGGGAAACATAAACAGTGAGTTAAAAGTGTCTAAAAAATGAGATGCATAGTTCATGAACAGAAATCATTAGCTCTACATTTCATATCTAAACTCCCATTTCCTTCCTCTCCCCACTGCCCAACCATTTTTCCCATACATGGAAAGTAGCAGATACACAATGTACAGCCAATTTAGTGCATTTTTTAAGAATTTATATTTATTAGTGGCTTATTGCTCTGGGCTTTTCTTTTGTTTTCATCACCATAGTATATTGGCACCCAAGCTCAGATCTTAAAAGAAGCTGCAATATCTCCCCATCAGCAAAACTGTTTCTCTTTCTCAAGGACCAACCTCTTTTCATTTGTCAGAAAGTGCAGTGTGGGGAGGAAGTAGATGGCCCTGGTAGGCTTGCACACCTCTAATTTCTAAAGGACATGTTCCACAGCTTTTCCTTTCCGAATTAAAAAAATGGCTTAGCAAGGAACTCCGCACACAAACCTTAAATAGAGACTGATTAAGTATATTTACATAACAAAAAAGTTAACGGCCTTAAAACTACGCAAGAGTAAGTTTAGATAAGATAGAAAGAAACAGCTTCTTAAAACCAAATGTAATTTTGAAGAAAAAGTACTAATTGAAAATGTTATGAAAGGACAAAAAAAAAAAAGGGAATACTAAAAGCCAGATTAAATAATACTTCCAGTGAAGCAGCACAGTAAAAAAATAGTCTGCAGCACCTTCAGCACAAGTCTGGCCCCTACCAACCATTACCCCTCAGATTTACAGATGGGGAACGCAGAAGGGGAAGTGACAGCATTGCGGAGGAGCACCAGTTTATCCATTAGCACCCATTTTTGTGGCATACCTTTTCACAGAAACATTTAGGTTAGAAGGGACCTCTTGAGCTCATCTACAAGCAGGTTGCCCAGGAGGATGTCCAGTCAGGCTTTTGATATCTCCAAAGGTGGAGACTCCACAACCTCGCCACGCAACCTGTTTCCATGTTTGTACACCCTCACAGTAAAAAAAAAAAAAAAAAAAAAAAAATTGTGTGTGTGTGTGTTTGTTTTTCATCTGGTGTTCACACTGAAGTTTTCTATTTTTATAATCACTGGGGACTGTTGAGAAAAGCCCAGCTCAGACTTCTTTATTCCCTCCTGAATCCACCTCTTGTCCTGTTCTTTCCTTCCCCCTGCTACTTCCCCAAATCACGTCTAAGATCATTTAGGAGGTCCTCGCTAATCTGTGCGAGCCTCCTGCTGCTTTTGCTCTATTTCCTACTTGTTGGAATAGACATTTCTTGAGCTTGGAGGAGGTGACCTTTACATACCCACCAGCTCTTCTACATCCCTCTTTTCTCCAGGGCTGTATCCCACGGGATTCTTCCAGGCAAATCTCTGAACTGGCTGAAGTGTGCTCTCCTCAAGCTCAGGGTTGTGGTCCTGCTTTTTGCCCTGCTCCTTCCACTTAGGATCCTGAACTGCATCATTTCATGGTCAGTGCAGCCAAGCCTGCCTCCAACTTTTACATCCATAACCAAACCAGTTCTGCCTTGTTTGTAAGTATCAGGTCCAGCAGAGCACCCTTCCTTGTTGGCTCCTTGATCATCTGTGTCAGGAAGTTGTCATCAACGCACTCAAGAAATCTCCTTCAGCCATACTGTATTGTCCTTCCAAAAGATACAGTGGTTAAAGTTTCCCAAGAACCAGGGCCTGTGAATGCAAGGCTTCTTCCAGCTGTTCGAAGGCAGCTGCCTCCTGCATCTTCCTGATCAGGAAGTCAATAACAGATACTTACTACAACACCACCCATGTCAGTCTGCCCACTAATCTTCACCCATAAGCTCTTGACAGGCACCTGGCCGGTCCAAAGGCAGATCCCCCAGCATAACAGCTGCTCTCTCACATCAAGGCAACTACCTCTCCTTGCCTTCCCAGCCTGTCCTTCCTAAAAAGGCTGTATCTCTCCACTACAGCACTCCATCACATAAGCCATCCCCCCATGCCTTCACAATCCCAAAGAGGTCATAGCCCTGTAACTGCACCCAGACTTCTAACTCCTCCTCTTGGTCTCAAGCAGATGTGCTGCATAGCTGAAGCTCTCCCCACCTTCCCAAGAAGTTGCAAGATACTGCTCCATACACCATCGTGTGACAAGCATGCTAATACTCAGTGACTTCAGCATAATTACACAAGAAATATTCCCTTTCACCAGCTATGACCTCAGTCAGAAACATATCAATAGAAAGAAGTAGCACAGTATATTACTGATGGTTGCTAGTATGTATAAATAGAGGAACCTGACAAGCTCAGAAAGGGAAAAAGAGGTAATAAGACAAAATGATGAAATGAAGAAAGATGACACCTAAAGCTCAGCAAAAAAAGTGATAACATAAAATATACCCCACTGTCAGATATGAATACGTGTGAAGGAAAACAGATAAAATATTTGGTTTATGCAACAGATGTGACAAGATGTTAAGACAGCTTAGGGAAGTATTCTTCCTCCTTCTAACAGACAAAAAAAGAATTGTACAGATTTGGATGAGTGTTTGTACATGCTCTCTGTTAAGAGAGTCAGCAAAATACAGCATGCAAGAGGAGTTTCTGTTGCCCTCCTGCAACAGCAGGCTTCCGGCTTTTTCCTCTAAAGAACATTGAAGACAATGGATTAAAGAACAACATAAAAATTGTATACTTGAATAGAATAGCTGGATTCTTCTCTCATAGCAGATGGTGAATGGGATATAAATAACCTCTCTTCTACATACAGTTTTAATTAACGTTTTAAAAAGAGAGAAAAAAGTTGTTTGATTGATACAGTCTACAGAACTATTTAGCTGTACCCTCCTACCGTCCAATCTCTGGTGTCAGCTCCATGCAGACTGCCTAGGAAGTGGCTGTTGCACTGCATGACGGGCTGTGCATCAGAAGACTTCTCAAAATAGAAAGTTTAGCTTTGCTTTTCAAAATTTTTCCCTTCTCAAAGGTCATGTTTAGACTGCAGTTTGTGCTGCGATGATCACATCATGGTCATGACCATTGTCACAAGTACTGGTAATAATCTGGCATCAGCAGAAGGCTGTTCAGTATAGACCAACCACACGCAGGTGCCTGCCTTGCTTCTTGGGACCATTCTGGGGCTACACTAAGTCCCTGCTGCTGTAGAAATATCCCGCCATACCTATCCATATTGGTATGCCAGCAATATCCAAGCTAATCTGAAATGAGCTAGTCTAAAGATAGCTTGAGACCCACAGGAAATACATATCCATACAGGCTGGGAGGGTCTCTGCCCCTCAGCAGCTACAGAGCTTTTTTACCCCTGCTATTTTCATGGCAGCTGCTATAAAGGAAGCACCTGGGCAGTAGCAGCCCACAGCTCTACTACTAATTTGCAAGGCGTTTTCTATGCAGCCTATGTGCTTCACCAGATGGTCTTCAAGGGTATGAAGTAGAGAAAGGCATCCTGCTGCAGCAGAGGCTCCACAGCTTTCCTCTAGCTGCCGGGCCAGAGTCTGAAGGCTCAGCACTGCTGTACCCTGGCTTCTTCCCTGTAAAAGGAGCAACATTCTCTTACTTAGTTTCTAACACGACTAGCACGCAGAAACATTTTTGTAAGCCGACCTGGAGTTCTGTATTCTTACTAAGAGGCACACTGAAGGCAGCCCAAATTACTCTCAGATAATAAGCTTCCCCTTTGTGTGAGCACCAGCCAGCACAGACCTCACATTTCTGCTCCGCAAGTACAGGTTTCAGCTAATGAGCTAAAAGATATGCTCTATTAATTATGAATAATGTACAGCTGAGGACTCACAGCTGAGCTGCCCGATACCAGCATACACATGAAAGAGCCAGACCTCTCCGACATTTACACACTGTGGTGCTTATAGCCTTGCAATAGTAAAACCCCCAACTTGCTGCCAGAAAAGACCAATTTCACTTTCTGTTGAAGATCACTACAGCAGTAATACAACAGTACGGTAAGCTAGAGGGAGAGGCTCCAATTGCCTTTGAACTTTCAAGTGATCATCAGTATTCATGTTTCTATAGATGTTACACACATGCATATGGAGTTGAGTTAGAAAGAATTCATCTATATGAAGTCCTATCTCAAGAAAACTGTTCTTTTAAGTGCAAGCAACCTACGAGAAAAGCAGGTGTAGCGATGCGAGCGATTAATGCCTTCAAAGACCCACTTCGCTTTTGCCCCCGTTCGCCTCCTGCGACGTGGCACCGCCCCGCCCATGAGAGGCGCTGTGGAGCCAGAGCCGCCCCCGGGGTCCCGCCGCGGCGGCCGGGCGCCGCGCTCGCTCCTCGCACGAGAAGCGCTCCCGGGTCCTGTGACACTAGATGGAGCTCGTCGCCTGCCAAAGCCGCAAAACATTACAGGCTTCTAAAACCGCCGGAGCTGGAGAAACAATGTAAATCAACCAAATTTACATCCAGAGAAGCTATTTAGGTTGTCTGCTTTCTTGTTTCATGTTTTTAAAACGGTTCCATATGTTCTTAACAATAAATCACAACGGACTGATAGGACATAGAGGGAGGAAACGGAGGCACAAAGGTAAGCCTCCTTTTCTCTGTTCATTCTAGTTTATGCATATAATCCCCACAGTTGACTGATCCCCGTGCAAAGGAATTTATGTCTTAACTGCTTGTTTCTGGGGTTAATCTTTTCCAATGAGGTAAATCCAAATTATAATTCCTACTTCATTAGATGAGAAAACTGAATTCTAGAAAGCTCAGGGCTAAACATTAAAATTTGAATCCATTTTTGAGATCAATTCTGTAGTTGCAAGTATATATTCAATACATTCCAAGCTTGAGCCAGAATTACAAAATGTTCGGGTCTACAAAAATTAAACCTCAGTAGGCCAGATCTCCAAACAAATTTACAAACTGCCATCGATTTCACTAGCAACCAAATGTCTAAAACCTTTGAGGATTCATGCCTAAATGATCTGCCTGAGTTTTATAGCTTTGCTAGTCTTGGGGAAAAGATCTAGGTTTCCAGTCCTTTGCCTAAATCACAGAAGACCTTTTCTTAATATTAACAATGGTAAATGGCTCCAGAAGGGATCCCTATCTACTCTTAAAAGACCAGGATGCAGTGTAGTGAGACTTGTGGAAACCAGGGACTCGCCTCCCCTCAATATGTTCTTTATCAGTGGGTGCGTGGAGCAAAATGCACAGCTGAAGAAGGAGTTGGTACGATTCTGGACTGCAAAGAAACAGAAGCGCTAAGGGTAGAGAGGTTTCTAAAGACAACTCTGCTTAACCAGCCAATGCTGTCAGAAAGGTTTGCAGACAACAGCATTTTGTGGTTAATGGACAGCTTTCCAAATGCTCACATGGCCTCACTTGCAGTTTACACATACAAAGTGTCTTACACCCACTTAAAGAGCAGCAGAAAGGGGACAGTGTGCAAGAAGGCAGTCATGTCTTTACTCCCCACACACTGCTTTCACAGCAAAACATTCCCCAAATGGCAAAACGTGTAATCAATGGCACTTGAGACATCAATGACCCTTTTCAAAATCTGACAATCAGATCAGGGATGATATTTCAGACAGAACTGGCTTTAAGAAGATAGGAGAAGAAAGGTGAACAAAACCCAAAAATCATGCCACAGTGGACTCTTCACCTGATCCAGTAAGTCTACTCACAGTACCCTGTGCCTAAGAGCAGCCAAAACAAAGGGTCCTGATGCAGGTACAAAGGAAAGTTGCTGTAAGCAATCACAGAGGAATCTGTGTATGTGAGAAGCATCTTCCAAGCCCCTAGGACGGAAAGGCTGGCATAAAAATCAAATGAGTGCAAGTCTCCTATCTCCCCTATGTATATTCTATTCCATGAAAGGAAAATTATAACCTAATCCTAGATGCACTTTTATCCAGACGAATTTTCTATTAAAGAGCTGCAGTTAAGCTCTTTGCCTTGATGCTATCTTGCAGTAATGAGTTTCACTCCTTAGTTATAAAACATGACAAAAGTATTTTATCAATTACTGCTGGATCTGCTGTCTTTTAGTTTTAGTTCCGTGTTTGGGGTTCTTCTATTACCTCAAGTGAAAGAGAGCACCCCATGCATCTTCTTAGAACCATTCATTACTCTGAGTAGCTCTGTCATTGTCTGCCACTCACACGCTATCTAACTGATATATTCTCAGTCTCTCCTATGAGTATGACTTTGTTGCCAACCTTTTATCACCACTTGCTTCTGAAAGAAAAACAAGATGGGATTATACTGTCAGGAGGAATTTTCCTATTGTAGCTAAGTCTTAGTTAAACAGGTAAATATATTTAGAAGCACAGAATGTTAAAGATGAAAAAGAGGAAAACTGGTTGCATCAAATGAAAGGAAATGCCTCATTGGAAAGTATATGAACAGTGAAAAACAAACTAAAATCAAACATTAAGCATGGTGAGAGTCTACATCATATATGTAGTGAACTTGCAGTTAGCAAATAAACTCTAATCCACTTAATCCAGTATCCTATTTTTGACCGTGGCCATTGCTAGAGGGAATGGCATAGCTATAGGAAGAGCAAGAGTAGCACACTGTTCTCTACATGAGGTCTGTTTCCAACCCTTTTCTTGTTAGATGTTGACTATGAAATATGAGGCATAATATTCTCCTCAAATCTCTATGATAAACAGTGAAAAAGAAACTAATAATCTGTACAGAAGATTGATGCTTTCAAACCTCAATAAATTCTCAACCTGAATCATTACAACAGCTTAATCAATTGTTTGAAAAGTATTTTCTTTTATTAATTTTGCATTTTCTATCCTTCCATTTTTAACAGGATTTTGTTAGGTTTTTTTATTGGTTTTGTAAAGCTACATTTCCTGTATCATTCATTATTTTAAATACTTTGTTCCTTCCTTACTTTCTGCAGAAAAATAGTTACAGTCTTAACATTCGAAAAGCTTTTTCACATCCTATCTTCACACATTTTCACAATATGAAAAGTCTTGCTTTAGCTGGAAACATAATCTTAGGTTTTCAGAAACTGAGAACTAAGTATTTGTAGAAGCAAATAAATCCACTGAAATTACAGGTGCTGAGTAGCTTTAAAATTACAGAGAATCCTCTCCTCAGAAAGTAAGAATTCCAAGCAGCTGGAAATTTGTTCTTCTGCAACTAACTAGAGCAAAGAAACTAGCCATTTAAAAAAAAATAAAAAGGAATATTATGCTTTTAAATGCCTTGCATCTCCCAGACCCTGCGAGTTTTAACATCAAAGCTTGAATTGCTGTGCATATTTATACCTAATAACTAGCTGGAGACTTGAAGCAGATTTCATCCCTGTCTTTTCTCCTCCCGTGTTTAAACTGAAACCTGTAAAGCTTTTCCAAAGAACAGTTTTGATTACTCCAGCCTCCAATGGATTTTTTTTCCCCCCCTTCTATTTCCCTGTCCTCAAGGGGAATAAAGAGCAGAGAATAAAGCAGCCTTTCTAGTCCTTTATGTTTCAACTCAAAAAAAAAAAAAAAACATTAATAAAAGACCCTGGAGTGCTGTGAAACGGAGGGAAAAATAAATAAAAATTGAAGAGAGGCAGTAAAAAAAACCCTACAGTTCTGCTGGCAGCAATCCAACATTAACACATTCAGGAAATAGAAAATTTAAACATTAAGTAATATTTGAATATTACTGCTTTTTAGCCTATTGTTCAGTTTCTCTTCTCCAACAGCCTTCTGCCTCACTTTATGCCAGAGGCACAAGAGGAGAAAAATCCATTCCATAAATCACAACATAATTTCTAGACTAAGTTCTTGGAGCCTGCGTTCAGGGTTTGAATTTGCATTTGAAATACCATTTGACAGCTAGCCACTGCTAGACATCAAGATCTCTAGCAGCAGAGAATGCGAGGATGACTTCCTGAGCAACTCATCTTGCAGCGTGTTACTCCTCTTCCAGAAAAGGATCCGTTTAGATAAGGAGGTCAGTATAAACTCATTTACTTGAAACCTAAGATACAAGTCTAGTTAAAAGCTTTATTTCCATCTCCAAGACAACTATATTCACCCTGAACAGATATCACTACTCATCTAAATTATTTCCAAACCACTTATACTTCATTAGTTAAATAAACAAATAATTTCACAAACTACTGAACTGCATCCAACTCCTTAGCGAAGCACAACGCAACACTACAGTGTAACATAGCAAGTAAAGACTGTCTCTATTAAGAATAGCTGAAGATGGAAAAATCGGAAATTTGGGAATGAGTAATACTGCTTAACGTTCCAATCCTCAACAACTTCCAGTGAACAGAGCCAGGTTTGCTTTCTCAAGCCACACAGGTAGCTATTGAATCAGAGAGAGGACAGCCACACAGTATATCAGCATCACAACAGCATTGTTGTTACAAGTGTACACTGTACCAAATCATATTAAAAAATATAAAAAACTATGAGGTGCTATTACTGCCTAGATATCTGCAGTATCCTCAACAACCACATGCTCTTCTCAGTAGCAGCTAGCCCTACTACATATTTATCTCCCCTCTGCCCTGGTCTTGCCAGGTCCATGCAATTTTACTTAGCACAACATACAACTGCCTAAGCACATGTCTTGCACCACTTAAAATATGTTAGTGTTATCCAAGACATCTGCACAGGACTGGCAAATATGGCAAAGAACACGAGAGAAAGCCACGCTTCTCTGGAGTGCCAACTAAAGGCCAGGCAGGCTACCAAAGGTTATTTAAAATGACACTGTACACCACTCTACAGTCAGTTGAATCCCATCCCTATTCAGCTATCTCAACCCAGCACTTCGGAGAGGCTGGAGACAGCCTGCACCCTCTTCGGCTCCTCCAGCTGACAGCACTCCTCCCAGCAGAGCACAGGTGAGAAAAATTGCCAATGCAGGAGTGAGGTGATCAGGCTTTGGGAAAGTAGCTCATGCAGAGGGGGACGGTCCACAGAGACCACTGATGTTGACTGTTGCTTTTGAGAACAGGAACCCTGGGAGAGATGAACAAGGTCCTCTTGCCCGTACTTCATTCTGGGAAAGTGCCACCCCAGCAATAGTTTTCCAACACAGGAAATCAGCTAGGGACCAGGAGGACTGGCCTAGGGCTGGAAGACACACTTCTCATCCAGGCCACCACTCCACATTCTGGTGACATAATTTGACTTGATCGTAGCACAATGAGTTTTAGCATTGGTGGTATGAAACGCTAAAAACATACGGCTCCACAGCCGAAGGGAAAGCACCCAGCCACAGCATCACCAGCAGCCCTACAACTTAACAACAAATGCAAATTTTGAAGCATCTCAGCCATGCTCACAGACTATCCAGTCTGACAACATCACAACTCCAGTAGGAAAAGCTATAAGACAATTTAATGGATAAAAATATGGAGGTTCCCACTCTGAATGACTGGCTTGAAGAGAATCACAGTGAATTTCAATATCACCACACCCACACAGTCATAATAAGGTGAGAAAGACTTATAAAACCACACCCCAAATTAGTCCATCCGGTCCAATTCACACCTTTGCTATCCTAGTGGAATACACAATTTTTCTATGGAAATTGCTATATTTGTTTTTGAAGAGTTGATGGGTTTGGAGTTTTTTGTGGGTTTGTTTCTGTTTTGGTTTTGTTTTTTTTTAAAAATGTAAATCGCATTTTGTCTGGCAAAATGCAAATTAGTCTAGTTTTTGTCAGCACCAATCTGAAAACAAGCACAAACCTATCATATTTCAGTTCTTCCACTTTTGTCTTAACTTACTCATGTCTTTGAAGTGCGATCTGAAGAAGAGTTCACTACTCCATAAGAAGTACTAAGATGCATTAAATCCTCCTGCCTGCAACACAGATTCTCCATTCCACCCAGACCTCCAAGCACAGCATTTTGTTCACACCTACCCACTAAAGAATTCACCTTGAGTCCAGAGATCACTGCATGCATGGGTAACAGCAAAAGCTACTTAAGTGATAACAGGACTGGTAAACTTGATAGGAATCTACCCAAATGGGTATATACCAACCATCCTGAGGGGCCAAGGGTGGACTGTACACTATTGTTCTTCTCAGGAAAAAGAGTAGTGCTATGAGAAACAAAGTCTTCAAGTCTTTTATGCATTTCTGGAGGACTAATTCCTAAGTCCCTGGGATCCTAGAACCAGAACAAGGACACACCTCTAACAACATCCAGACTAAGAAAGGCAAGGCATCAATTCAAGTTTACTACCTCATCTTACAGAACATGTCCTCACAGGCTAAAAGCCAGATAGCTATGTGACAACACCTACTGCAGAAGCAGATATTAACAAGAAGTTATCTGTAATGATTTATTTATTATTTACCATAGAATGAAATCTCCATGTAGTACACTGCCCTGTTAAGTCTGCCTGGCTTGTTCAAATGTTAATTTAGCTGTGTTGTTTTCCTGTTATTCTGATTTCAAATTAATAAACAGCTCTAGGGGCCTTTGGTTCTGTTACCAACAATTAAAAAGATAAAATACAATTAAAAATAAATAAATACATAACAACAGGAGCTTTTCTTTTTTCCCAAATGCAACTTAAACCAAACAAGAGGCAACAAAAAAGAGTATGTTGAAATCTCCTTCTCGTATCTAGAAGAAAATCGGATGTTGTCTAAACATCCAAACGCTTTCTAAAGAGAAGTACACAGCATGCCTAGGAAAATCATGAACAATAGCAATGCAGGCATATAGGAGAAGATTTTTCCAGACAGATCTACATCTCCCAAAGCTGTGCAGTGTACAGATCCTCAATGTATCACCAACCAAGTAGGCACAAAAATACTGGAAAAAGTCACAACCGGCATCTGTATCCCCCATAACTGAGCTACGTCGACAAGGCACATGACTTGGTTCTGCACTAACTTCTGTGTCTCTCCACCACACTCCATTTCAGGTGAAAACATACTTTCAGTCTAAGCCTCCCCACTGACTCTGCAGGTATTTCACATAGACCTTGACTGAGAGATAAAAGATACTCCACATTAAGAATCTTTGGTGAAGAGAAGCCTAATGTGAATCTCCAACAATAGGGTGGGCGAGGGGGAGAGCCCACCTTATAAGCAAATATTCTCACTATTTTCTTGGTAAGGATCCACAGCAAGGCAGAGGCTTTCATTGTGTGACAAATGAGTACTGGTGATCTGTTATTTCTATTCAAATTGTAATTAAAAAAATGGTCATATAGATTAGACAGTGGATTGAGACACAATATGGGCCAGGTTCTTTTCTAAGCTCTTCGTCAACTTCCCTTTAAACCTCTATCTGTTCATCCTTAATCTATTAACTGAGGCAATATTCCCTCTCTCATGAAATACCATAATACTAAATGCATCAGACAGAAATGTGTCAAAAATAACTGTGTCGGACAAATAAACGTGTCAGAAATAAATGGCAAAACACATGCAACCAAAGCAGGAGACAGTCCCCACTCTTCAGGCATCAGTCTGAGCACTGCTCCATGGAGATGGCCTCTGCACGTTTCAGATGGCTGAGCAGAGCCTAAAGACTGCTGCTAAGTTTGTTTTTCTGTAAACATAGCTCTGGTCCCATGCTCAGATGATACCAACATTGAACAGATGACAAAAATACAGCTGGATAGAATTAATCTGTAAAGTTGCAGTGACCCTCAATGATTAGAGCCATTAGGACAGTAAGCATATTTGACCTCTACTCTGTTCCCTATGATTTACACATCTAGAGTAAATTTCGCCGTAGGCATTTGTTTGATATAAACTTAACCAACAAGCACTGGCAAATTCTTTTCAGTAACCAAAAAACATGGACTTCTCTTACAAATATGAGAAGAAAGCGGTCTCTTTGTGGAAAGCAGAGCAATGAAGCCACAAGGAGAGAAGCTTTGCTTGCAGACTAGATGCATGATAGAAGAATTAAGATAAAAGCACTTCATCTTGGGGCGGGGGTGGGGGGGTGGGTGTCTGTATTAGATGAAACATCACTTCAAAAAAATCAGCCCCTGTTCTACACAAACTAAACTCCAGAGGAGAGAAGGCTGCAGTGTTAAGGGAAGTGCAAGCACCACCACCAATGTTCATGTGCAAAACCCACAAGTCCCATTGCATTCCTACATGACTTGAGGGATATGCACAGGAAAAGGCTGAAGTTACTTCATAGTTAGAATACTCAGTGCTTCCTTCTTTCTCAGAGATAACAGAGGACAAAATAGAAAGGATACCTCAGGCCCCTAGGTCACATGCTAGGAACATGCTAAAAATGTTCATCATTCCTCCTGTTAAATCCATTTGCCATTAAAAGATCAAGTTCTTCCACTTTTAACCTTGTGACAAAGGACACTGAAGAGAGAAGACAGAGTACCTATACCTCTTCCATCTTGACCTTGACTGGAAAGGCCAGTCTTCAGGAATCCCAGGACCCCATGACCAAAGAGAAAACCTGGAACAAGGAAGACTTACCCTCAGTGGAAGGGAACTGGATTAGGGAACACCTAAAGAAACAGGACATACATAAGTCCATGGACCTGATGGGATAAACATGACTGCTAAGAGAGCTGACTGATGCCACTTCAAGGGCACTCTACTATCTCTGAAAGGTCACAGTGATTGGGAGAAGTTCCTGAAGATTGGAAGGGAGAAAACATCACTCCTGTCTTCATGGTGGGCAAGAAGGAGAATCCAAGGAAGTACAGACCAATCAGCCTCACCTCAGTCCCTGGGAAGGTGAGGGAGCAAAACCTTCTGCATAACGTTTTCAAACATATTTGGGATGAGAACACAATTGGAAGTAGTCAGCATGGAATTAAGGGTAAATCATGCCTGACCAACCTGACAGCCTTCTACAGGGAGGTGACTAGGTCGGTGGGCAAAGGGAGAGCAGTGGATGTTATTTACCCTGATGTAGTAAGGCTTTTGACACCATCTCTCATGACATCCTTATTGGCAAGCTGACAAAGTACAGGTTAGGTAAGTGCACAAGGAGGTGGACTTAAAACTGGATGAATGACTGGGTCCAGTCAGTTGTGATGAGCAGCAGGAAGTCAGTTTGAAGGCAAGCCATGGTGATGTACTCAGGGGTTGATACTGAGGCCAGTCCTGTTCAACATCTGCATTAATGACCCGGATGATGGCACAAAGAGCACCCTCAGCAAGGTCACAGATGACACAGAGGGAAGAGTGGCTCATACACCAGATGGGTATGCTGCAATTCAGAGGGACCTAGACAGGTTGGAGAATTGGGCTGACAGGAACCTCATGAAGTTCAACAGTTGGAAATGCAGTTTCTGTACCTGAGGAGGAATAACCCCAGGTATGAGTAGTTGCTTTCCAGCTGGTTTGCCCCAGCAGCTTGTCTGAAAAGGACCTGGGGGTTCTGGTGGGCATCAACCAGAACATGAGCCAGCAACAGGTTTGGTGACACAGAAGGCCTCCTTGGCTGCATGAGGGAGAATGTTGCCAGCAGGTCAAGGGAAACGATCCCTCTCCTCAGCACTGAGGAAACCACACCAGGAGTGCTGTGGCTAGTTCTGGGCTCCCCAGTACAGGGACGATACAGACTTAGAGGAATGAGCCCAGAGCAAGGCCATGAAGATGATGAAGAGACTGAAGCACCTTTCATGTGATGAAAGGCTGAGGGAAGTGGGACTGCTCAGCCTGGAGAAGAGAGGGCTCAGGGATGGGCTGGGGGCCAGTCTTATTATTGTGTATAAATATCTGATGGAAGGAGTAAAGAACACTGAGCAGTGCCCTGCAAAGATAAGATGCAACAGGCACAAACTGAAATTCCGTCTGAAAAAAAATGAGACAAACAAACAAATGACTCTTGTTTTTTGATGTGAGGATGTTCAAACATGGGAACAAGTTGCCCAGGGAGATTGTGGAGTCTCCATCTTTGGAGACATCCCAAACCCAACTGGACATGGCCTTGGCAACCTGCTCCAGTTGGCCCTGCCTGAGCAGCAAGATTCAACTAGATGATCTGCCAACATCCCTTCCAACCCCAAATACTTTGTGATTCTGACATTTATTTTTAGTACATAATTTGTTGGATACAAAAAAAAAAAAAGAAAGAAAAAAGGTGACTAAGCCATGTATATTTTCATACACTTCAGTGGAAGTGAGGTGTAGTCAATGACTCTCCAACAAAGCACATGCTCCTACCAATACATTTCTTCCTCTAAGATGCAGTTAAACTAAATACCTTAAAAGTGATGTCTCTAAAAAAACCCAGAAACCAAAACACTGCTTACAAAAGATATTTTAAAGGTACCCTGTGTCTGGGAGAACAGGTTGTTTTCTATAATCTGTGGTTTAATAGCTACTTTGTTGCCCAGGAGATCTGTAACAATCATTTTCCTTCCTTGATTATGTTATTCTTATTATTAAGACCACTCTTAATGAAAGTCCTGTTTTTCCTAATGATTTAGCTGCAGCTAGAACACCCCACATTTTCAGCAATGCACCATCCCATGCATACTAACCAATGACTTTCATTTTTTGTTTTATATTTACATTTTCACAGGTTTTGTGGTATTGGGTTTTGGTTTTGGTTGGGTTTTTTGTGTTTGTTTTTTTGTTGTGTGTTTTTTTTTTTTTTAATAGAAATTAAGCCTTCTGGATCATACATGAAATGGCAGTGACCAACTGGGTTAAAAGCATTCTGCTTTTCTAGTCTTTGATTAACTAGCAAAGAATGGCTGAAGCAGAGGTCAGTACTTTTTGAATGGAATACATACAGAAAATGGCTTAAAAGCTTTACAGGACCCAACAAGCTCTTTTGAGGCTTCCATTCCCCTATAAGTCCACAGGCAAATTACACTGGATGTACCCTCCTTGCTTTCAGATGTTAGTAACGAGAACAGGGGCAGGGGAAGAATTCACCTTACCTTTTTCAGAAGCACCATCTGCTGGTGTTTTTCAAAAGCATTTTATACGGAGTCATTTAATATTTCACCATGGAATATTACTGAACACATACCTACTGTTGGTGCATATGTCCATTCCTCTGTCACCTATCACAGATCAGCTTCAGGAATAAAAGACACCAGGCATAGGACTTCTAACCAAAGTAGAGAAAGTACTGGAAAGCTCGTTCAACAGGAATGGGCAGCAACCAGAGTAAAATGGGATTTTATTGGGAGGCCATGCCCACAGATATGCACAGCAAACCATCTTCCTCTTAAAGGACACATTCTCTTTCACCATAAGCTTGTAGTTTCTCCAAGCATGGCTTACCAAAACAACCTCAGCTGCTGGGAGCCTTCCTGCTTACTTATTTATTTTTCTTTAAAGAAGTGAAAACAAAAGAAATCCAAGCTACCCAGACATGCAAGGCAAATTAATTCACAGCAGCACAAGCTGTATCACTTAGTCAAAGGAATGTTCTAAACACCTGTTTATGAGCAAAACTAGTCATAAAAACAGCTGTAAGCAGCAAACAGGAGCTAACAACAATTTCTCATCCTTTTCCAGACATATAATGACATTTAAATCACATAGCATCACAGAAGAATTGTATAGAGCTGATGGTAATTGACGTAATTACTTGTATGCATTTCTCCACTACATAGCATTGTGCTGTAAACCCAAGCATGTTAAAAGTAAACAGAGTTTTTGAAATCCTAAAGCAATAGTAGGACAATCCCTGCTGGATCCTTTTAACCTGTAGATGGAAAGAAAATAACTACTTCAGAGTTTTAAAACTTCAAATACATAATTTAAACCTCAGGCAGACACTGAAACAATTAAAACTTAGCAAGTTCCTTTTGGTTAAAAGGGTTCAGATCAGAGCGGAGATGAGATACAAACAGGTAATGAATACTTATGTGATTAAAGATGAAGACAAAAAATTAAAACACTAGGGAAAATATGCATAGTCATATTTTTCTCTTTATTTCAGAAAAAGTAAAATCTTTCACCTGCAGATCTTTGATGGACCAGAGCAGGGGAAAAACACATCAGTGAATCTGAATCACAGAAAACACTCTTCCCTTGAATATACATTAACATTGGCAAAAACACAAGGGAAGCAATGAATACCAACATGCTGAAGGTATTCTCTCAGAGGGGATTGCTGTTTAAGAAGACTCAGACTCCTAACCCAAGACAGTTTTTACTGATAAATCTGTGAATACTATGTATCTGCCACATACAGGGACCTTGTACTTCTCTTCCAGGGTGGGAAGAGGAAAGGAGCTCTGCAGTCAAATGCATCTCTAGTTTCATACAGATCTGTGGGTAGACTGTAACACCACATGGAAAAAAAATCCAGTTCACCTTAATCAGTCACAAATACAGCTAAAAACAATTTCTGATGAGGAAACGGGGGGGGGGGGGGGGGGGACGGTTTTC